>NC_081351.1:21087748-21094922 GCF_029784015.1 Lycium ferocissimum
GGGTCAATGTGTCCCCCAAATCAAGCCAAGTAGATAATGTTCATAATGTTTTCAATGTGAGTGATCTTTCCTCTTGTGTTGTAGGTATGCCCTTAGATTCGAGGATGAATCTTCTCCAAGAAGGGGAGGATGATATGAACCCAACAAGCACAAGGCCTCAAAGTCAAGCAAGAGAACTTCAAGAGTTGCAAGCCTTGTTCATGAAAAAGGATGTCTTGGAGGAGATTGGAGAGAAGACGTCACGGATTTACAATGTTTGAGAGTTGGCATTGGAAGAGTTGCAAAGTGGCTAGAAGCGCAAATGGCTAAAAGTGCAACTATGGGGCTAAGATTGCAATTGGAGGTCATACTTGCAAGTTATGGGGTTAGAATGGAAATTGGAGGTCATAATTGCAAGATATGAGGCTTTGGATGCAATTGAAGACCGTAGGTATTTTTGCAAAAGAGCCACTTTAGGGCCTTTTGGTGTAATAGGCATTAGTATAAATAGTTATTTTCATCCATTTGGAAGACTTAGCTTGGATATTGTGTGAATTTATATTTTGAGAGATTTAGTTAATAGATAGTTTGTTTGGTTGAATATTGACTAAGTGTAATTTCTTAGTTGTGCATTGAATTGCAAGTTCCATTGAATTCATATTAGGTTGCTCATTTGTGGAATCATTTGAGTCCTTCTTTGAATTCAAATTACTTAGGTTCTTAGGGTTGAATCAAATTGGGAGGGATTGGGTTTGATATACCCAATTTTGCCCATAGATTTACTATCCTTTGGGTCTAGTATCTATCCTTCTATCTCTTCTTTCCCAATTTTTCCAAGTTCCTTTTATTTTCTTTTGTTGTTTTTGAATTCTTAGAGTTTCCTTAGGTTGAAGCTTATCACATTTTATACATGTGAAGTCCAATAGGGATGAGTATGGGTGGAAATAGTTGTTTTGGAATCAAGACGGATAGCGAGGTGCAGTCGATTCGATAGAATCGACCAAGTTTTCGATAGGTCTGTCTTCCAGTCTGGTTTCGTGAAAATCCGTTGGGAATTTGAGAAAACTTAAAACATGAAAGTTGTAGATCTTTGAAATACCTTTCCAAGATATATTATGGAGGCCAAACGGATCTTTGTACAAGAAGTTATGCACGTTACAAAAACACTACACAGAAGCCAACATGAGCCACCAGCGATGGCCATGTGTCGCGGCCCAACGCGGAAATCATGTTCTTCCGAACTTTGACTGCCCGGGGTCCCGCGATGGCCATGTGTTGCGGGCCCATCAATGAACAGGTCGAGTTCCGGTCAAAAGTCAAATTTTCGTGTTTTAACTCATATTTAATCTTGGGTTATTTCCCTAACACCGCAATCAGGAAAAATCATTCTAAGGGCAGAGAGAACAAGTCCCAAGCCTCAAGAACCCTCTAAGGTAAGTTCTATGATGATTACAGTTGAAAGTAAGTCTCTAATACCCTTCTAACGTGATCAAATCCTTCTAACCCATAGAACCTTGATTGAGATGTTGTCGTTAGACGTGAAACCACTAGATTCGAATTCAAGGAAATTGAACATAAAAAAGGTAATCATTTCCCCATCTATAGTTGTAAATTGATGAATTCTTGGGAGATAAGTTTATGGGTTTGATAAAGAGAACTATAGGAACAATTGTAGGGTTTTGGATTGTTGACTTATGATTGTTATAATCATATGGGTGGTGAAGAATGGTGTTAATTCTATCTAATTGATATTGTAGAATCATCTAGAAGCAGGAGAATGGGAATTAGGTGAAGAAAACACCATTAATGAAGGTTGTGGAGCTTTGCGCCCACTAAGTGTTTGATAAAATGCTAAGATGACCAAAGCATGAGTATTATTGCTAATATTGAATCCCTTTGACTTGTATTGTTATAGATTAAGGTTGAAAGGGTTGACAAATGTTGTATTACACTCAAAGGACAGAATTAAGGTACGTGAGGCTAACTCTCTACGTTTGGGAACATTATTGCTTCCCCTACGCTATGTTTATTTTATGATGTTATAAATTGCCTCAGAAATGTTGTTAAGCTTAGTTCCTTGAATAGTTGCAGAACTTCTATTCTCTAGTTTCGTAATTCGTTCATGACTTTCATGTCGAACATTGTGAGCTCAGACGTGATCAATATATATAGACTTGTGTTTGATACCTATAAGTCTCGATCAGAATACTCGATGTTTATAAATAGTTAAAGCTTAAATTTTCATGATCAGTTCATGAATACATGTCTCGAAGTCATTGCTCGGTATGTCGACATTGTACTTTTAAGCATTATTCTTAGTTCTTTTATATAAATTGTTTAATATTGAACACCTGTGTTTTGAGCCTAAGGCCACAGTTATGTATATGTATACTTGGGACCGAGGCCACCAATTTGTGCACATATATTGGGCCTGAGGCCACAAATTATCTTTTCAGTTAAACAAGTGATTCTCCATTCAGAACAAGAAGTATTCATATCTTTACTTCTTTGTTCACTTCAGTTATCAGTTATTAGCTCAGTTTCAGTTTCAGTACTTACAGTTCTTTCTTTCAGTTGCTTTACATACCAGTGCAATTCAAATGTACTGACGTTCCTTTTTCCCAGGGCCTGCATCTCGTGATGCAGGTAACGATTTACAGGACAACGAATCTGCTCTCTAGGATTTCCAGTATAAGCTGATTGGTGAGCCCCCGTCTTTCGGGGCATTATCATTATTTTTGTTACACCCTGCACTTTCAGAGAATGAGCATGCCACGTACGTCACCGTTGTAATGGAGTATCGGAGACGTCCCATGTAGTTTTGAAAGGTACAAGCCATAGGAAGTACGTAACAATAGAGTAAAGGATGAATTGCAATCTCGTAAGTCGTAACCGGGAAGGACAACCTTAAAACATGAGAACATGCCCATTATCAAGTATAATAAATGATAAATAGTATGTAGGGGGGAGTTTTGGAAGATTCCGGACCAAGCAAATCAAAGAAAAATAGGTTTGTCGAAAATTTGAAAAAAGTTGGCAGAATTAAGGATAAAATTTTGGGTCATCTTTGGCAGGGTATATCTCCAGGTATATGAGGAGTTTTAAGGTTTTTTTAAAAGCCTAAAATGAAGTTCGTTGAGTTTAGTTTTCAACGCAACAAACCGCTCATCGACGGGACATCGGAGTAGAGAATTATGGACGTTACAAGTTCGATCGACAGCGAGAAACACGTGCTACGAAAGCGTTACAGGTGCTTGCTACGGTGCCACCGACTTTACCCACTTATAAAAGGGTCAAGGCCCCATTTTTCAGCTCCAAAAACAGATCCTAAAGCCCAACACACATATAGGGGCAAATATGTCATAAAAAGTGAGGGTTTGAAGTGATTTTTGGCTAATCAAGGCTCGGGTAACGCGTAGTTACGGTTGTAGTATCGTTTTGCGGTGGATTTCGGCTTGGATTCAAGTTTAATATTGGAGATATTATTGTTCTAATAAGGACAAGGTATGAATCTCTCCTTATTGGTATTAATTTCGTCTTTTTTACGGAAATAAAGTTATTAAATAGTAGTATCACAAGTTGGTTAGTTGAGAAATTTGGAAAACATCGTGTGGGATGTTTTAGGAAATATATTGGTATGGATAATAGTCTTGATGATGTTGATATTGTTGTTGTTGATTGGTTGTTGATATTATGATTTCGTTGCAGCATATAAACGTGGGAGATCGTCGCCCGAATTTGGCATTCTAAATGATTTAAATTAAGGGTTTAAGACGAGCGTATGACGATGTGCCTAACAATAGTATGAATGGTTGTATATGTAGATTATGAGG
Organism: Lycium ferocissimum; assembly: GCF_029784015.1. Taxonomy (NCBI): domain Eukaryota; kingdom Viridiplantae; phylum Streptophyta; class Magnoliopsida; order Solanales; family Solanaceae; genus Lycium; species Lycium ferocissimum. Next base: position 21,091,561 of record NC_081351.1, read on the forward strand.
CTACGAATGATCTTAAGTGAATTGTAAGACAGGAAGTAAGTTGGAAGTCGAGAAATTATCTTCCAGGTATGTTAAGGCTAGTCCCTTTCTTTCTAAAGGCATGATCCTTTTGTTATAAACCTTTGTGTCATGCCCATAATATCCTTGGTTCCACAAATGCTAGAATTCCACGAATCTCATGATCCTTATGATGTTGTTGAGCTTTTAAATGCATGATTCTTTTCCTACCAACTCATGCATGAATTCCATAAAAATCCTCATTTCCAAGAATGTAGAGATTCATGACTCTTAAAGTTTTTATGATGCTAAAGATGAATAATTTTTTTGATAACCATGACGATGATTATGAGATATTTATTTATCAAAGCTCCAAGGCATACGGATTTCATGTTATTATGAGATGATTTTATTCATAGAGATTTCCAAGTACATGAGCTTTATATTATGAGATGATTGAGCTTACTTTACAATTTCTTAATTTCCTTCATTGTTGGTAATCTCACCTTATGACCCTTGTTCCTTCAAGGTGGGATAAACGATGATGATTGATCCATAATAAAATCGGAGACTACCGACCTTACGTCACTCCGATATAGTTGTGGTTTTTGATTGGGCTCTCATGCATGCCTTATATATATGTATGTATTTTCTCATTACGCGGCTATAGTCGGCCGGGCATGGCACGTAGATGTGCACACTACTGCCAGTGGGCATGCTATGATATTGCCCGGACGGCGGCTAATGATGATGACACGGCCTTGTGGCCGGGCATGATACTATATATATATATGACACCAAGCCTTAATGGCGGGCATGACTATATATATGACACCGAGCAATGGCCGGGCATGGTACTATATATATGTATAAGAATATTTTTTTAAAAGGCTAAGCATGAATGACCTCGCCTTATGAGGCATCCAGATGTACAGATTATCTCTCATATTCCATGTTATCTTTCATATCTATATTATGTTGTTATTTATGCCTTAAATACTTAAGACATTATTCTCGCATCGACGTCCTCAGTGACGCGCTCATGCCCGCAGGTAGGCAGAGAGACGGATCAGACCCGCAGGTGTTCTATTAGCGAATTCTCAGGAGCACTCTACCTACTTCGGAGTTACAGCCTATTTGGTATTGTCCTTATGATTATTTATGTTCTATGTAGTAGGCTCGTACGTGTGTGTATCATATTGTTGTATAATATATCGGTGCCTTGTCGGCCTTATTTCGAGCTCTTCGAAACTTTACCGTTAGCCTTGCCGCTTTATGATATACGTTATGTTGTGGGGACCTTGTCGGTCCGCATATGTACATACTTTGTGAATATCAGTGGATATTCCTATTTTGGGCCTTTTTTGCGTGCGTTGTGTGTTCTTTGAGTTATGGTTTATAATGTTCAAAGTAACGGATAAGTCGGGGGTTCCCGACCTACGGCCTGAGGCGTCATACTCCCCCAGAGTGGTGTGACAATTTTACAGCTCTTTCGATTTACGACAATCGGGTATGCCGGGAGCCTTGTCCCGCAATGGCCAATGCTTTCGATTTCATTAGAGGCTTCATAGATTTGAGTTACAGTTAGACAGAGTCGCAGACTTTTCACGTTAACCCATGTTGGCTACTATTTATGCTTTAGACTTATATTAGTGTTTCCGCGTTTTGATTTATATCATTTAGACTTTCAGTATATCAGCATGTGTTAGTTTATTTCCGCATTCAGTATGTTATGATATCACGTGTTGATTCAGCTAGCTAGTTGGTTCGCTCGGTCCACGTAAACGGCATCGGGCGGCGTGTTACGTCCAAATTTCGATATTAGGCGAAGGGCAAAACTTAAAAACCAGCAATTTGAGAAGCATTATTTAAAGACCACCCCCAAATAAGGACAATCGTGCAAATTGTCTCATAAAAGTTAGTATTTGATTTGAGGGACAAAAATTAAAGACCAACACAAAATAGGGACGAAATTCCATAAATAAGTTTATCAAGGATTTTGAAAACCCGAATGGGGGTGGAGATGATGGGTCGGTCCGGATTTCCTTCACAACTCCTACTTTTACCGTACAAGTTAGGCGACCTCTTCGGAAGACTCCAAGCACCGATGGGGACCGAAGCGCCCCTTCTTTCAAAGAGAGAGGACGGTTATTCAATTGTTGGATTGTGGGTTGCGCTTGTTTTCAATTTGCTTTCTTGCATTTTATTACCGTTATTTAGTCCGTTCATTGTCCCTTAATTTATAGAAAGTTGTGCTTTGATGATGATCTTTTGGTTGAAAAGCAGTTCTTACGGACTTTGGTGAATGTGGTAAATTCTCTATAGTAATTTGCTTGTGAAATATAGCTATCTAGACTTATCCTGTGCTAGTTTTGGTTATATCCATGCTTATCTGGTCATTTTTACTATTTAAGCTTCACCCCTCATCATGACGATCCAACAATGTTTCTCGGTCTCCGATTCGGCTAATTGATCCGATTTTCTCGGACCGACTTTCGGTCTTGCTAACCAAGTCTTCTACTTAGCTAGTCCTCGATTTCGAACTAGCCTTCATCTCAACTAAACTAGTCTTCTGCTAGGCTTGTCCTTGGTTCAACAAAAATAGCCCTCAACACGTGTCCTTTTTTTGTCGACTTATTATTTTGATTCATGGTTAAACTTTCCACTGAGGAAAAAATTTCAGGATTTAGGATCAATATAGGTGCTACTTGTCACTTCTGCAGCAATCCCAACAACACCAATACAGAAGTGGAAGATATTGAACACTTATTCAACAAAGGGGGGGATGCAAGGAAAATATGGAATTATTTTGCTAATCCTCTTGGTATTGATCACAGAAATAGAAGCCTGAAGCTTTTACTCCTGAGTTGGTGGAACTTCAAAACACTCAACAACATTGCTAAGTTCATTACCAGAGTTCTTCCAATGATCATATGTTGGGAGCTGTGGAAATCCAAATGTAGCAAAATATTAGAAAACATCACCCCATCTTTTTATAGAACTAAAACTAATATTATATTTTTCCTTGTGCAGGTAACCAGTAATAGGTTTGGAAAGGCTAGAATATGAGAAAGCTGGAGGGAAATTTGTCAAGCTTGTGATGCAACAATCCAACAGAAAACTAGCACTATTGTAAGATGGATAAAACCAAGAGCACAAACCTTAAAAATCAATACCGATGTGAGTTGCATACAAGGAACTTTGTGGAGAGTGGAGGCATAGTCGAGATAGCAATGAAAAAGTTCATATTTGCATACCCGTACTTTTGGGAGTGGAAAAGAACAGGTTGGGGCCCCCCCATTTTTGGGAAGCAAGGTGCTCTAACAATCCAATGTTTGGGGGGCGACCCTTTTTAATAATTAAAA
>NC_081351.1:21095022-21125830 GCF_029784015.1 Lycium ferocissimum
AAAATATTACACCACGTAACCCAATATATATACAAAATTATACCTGGGGGGAAACATTATACATAATGTATCAACCTTGTATAAAAGGGTATAATAGTGTATAAAAGGTGTTTATACAAAAATATGGGCTAAATCATGTAATTAACAAACTCAAAATATGAGCTATGTGGCGTAAATATTTTCTCTCAGTAGACATAGAGCGTAATTTTCCCAAAATAAAAAAATCAATAAAATGTAAAAACAGTATAATAATAAACGAAAAATACAAATATAACGAAGTAATTAATTGATGCAACAGGCCTACATATGCATGGCGTTATTAATTTTTGGGAAGATAAGAGAAATGTACAAAAAATAAAAAGTGTGAATGAATAATAACGGTTTCTTTAACCAATTATAGGCGCGGGAAATAACAACCAAAACGGCCAAAGCTTAATCATCTTCTTCACAAAAATTAACCAATCTGAACTTTGTCATTCATTGCTCCAAGAAAAGATGCAGAATCCAAGAAATTCATTCAATTTTCACAAGGAAATTAGTTCTTTTTCAAGTCTACCAATTGATTATGATCCTGGAGAAGTAGCCATGATTGATGCAATTACTAATGATACTTATAATCTTCTCATGCACAAAGTAATTGGTTCTTCTTCTTCTAATGGATTCAACATGCATGTTTACAAAGCTCTAAATTCCAAATGTTTACTTGTCACTTTGAAGACCATCAACATCAAGAACCTCCATGAAAGTGACGAGCTTGAACTTCAAGTTAGTAAAAGTAGTATTAGTTATACTCCTCATGACAACTTAATGAGAACTTTCACAACTGAGGAATTGGTATGCGTTTCTTTGCCGTATATTCATTATATTCTCTCCAACAAAAAATTGCCAGATGATTTCATGATCGCTATTGTTCTCCAAGAAGCAGTTATTGGTCTACAAGATGAACTTCATGTTGAGTTTAATAATCAAAGGGCTCATAAGACTTTAAAGACTGGAGATATCTTTGACGATGTTACTGGTGAAATGTTGATCAAATTAGCATTTGAAGTATTGGTTTACGATTCCAAAAACATCAATAATGATAATCTTGAAGAAGCCAGTTCGTCCTGTTTGTTTTTGGATGTTAAGAGTATTTCTAAATGGGGTGCTGCAGTACCAGAGGTGTTTGACAGAGATGGTAATACCAGTGGACTGAAATTTGATATCTGGCTATTGGGAATAAAGGCAGTACTGGAATTAGCATATGGGGATTCACCTATGAGAAATCATAAGGACTTGGATTATATAATCAAGAAGATAAGGAAGAAAAACAGATTAAGATCAGTTCAACTTCAATTTAATACAAGCATTAGTTATACTCCTCATGGCAACTTAATGAGAACTTTCACATCTGAGGAATTGGTATGCGTTTCTTTGCTGTATATGGGAGAGGAACATGAAAATGATGCAGTGGAAGATGATCACAGTGATGTGGAAGATCTTCACGATGATGAGCATGATCAGGAAGCGGAAGATGATCACAGTGCTGAACATGAGCCAATGGAAGCTGATCACGGTAATGAACATGATCAGGCAGCGGAAAATGGGGGCGATGATGAACATGGTCAAGCAGCAGAAGATGGCGGAGATCCCCATGTAGAAGAGGAGGGGTCACGACTTTTCCGGCTTGCTTATAATGCCGAGATGACAAACTGTGGTGATATGCAACCTCAGTGGGACTACAAAAGTCCGGCGACCGCACCTATGCGGATTCAGGTAAAACAAACTTCAGTAAAATGCCTTTTTTGGTTATTTTTTAAAAATAAAATTGGACTACATAATGTAACTTAGAAAGCACGAATACTAATTATGTTCTTCTCTTTCAAATGGTTTTGGAATTAAAGTGAAAATGTGCCTTTTGCGACAATGACTTGGGCGTTCGCGAGCTTCATTTTCTTAACGACAATTCGCCGTTTATAAGGAGAAGTGGTTTCTCGGGGACTGTGAGGCATCATTTATCTGGGACCGTAAGTATTAATTGATTATACATATCTAATTGTCCATTCTATTGATTTCAATTAATAATTTTCTAAGTTTTTTTTTTTTTTTTTTCTAGTGTCTATCCTGTTTTCGTCACTTCTGGGTTATGATGGACGATTCATACTGCAAGAGATGTACCGCTGCTACTGTTCCTTACTGTGGTATCTTGATGGCCTTTTGGGTCTATGGGATAATGCCGGTTGCTTATCTTAATCCACCGAAATTCGCGGTGCAAGTGGTATATTAAAATTAGTTGATAAAAAAGTTTTATATATACTTAGTGTCTTCAGTGATTAAAAAAAAAAATCTCACATAACTAATTTTTATTTTATTAGGTTATATACGGTGTCCGTCACTCTTTGGGGAATCTTGTCCCAGTTACTTGGAATGTCCGCTATGACTTCATGGGCTTGCCGCTAGACAGGAGACCCATAGTGAGCTTCTACTCGCTGGAATTCTATGACGAGGGTCGATGGGCTTCAGAAATGGCAGATTTGGAGGAACATGATGCTGAGCCAGGTGAAGAAGAGTATAATGATGAGTCCGGGACAGATGATGGGAAATGAAAGACTTAAGGATTTGATTTGTATGTTGGTTTGAGTACATAAACCTAAGCCTTTGTTTTGGCAACAAAAGAGAGAAATAATATTCTGTGTGTTGTGATTTCCGCAAGTGCATAGGATGCAGCATTCTTGCTACTGTGTCCTCTGGCCTCTTTTTTTTCTTTTTTCCTTTTGTCCAGAATTATGTTCCTGGAGCTGTTTGTGGGAAGAAAAGTAGTTTGAGTCTTTCTCAGGACATCATATTAGATTGTAATATCTTTAAAGTTGGAATGAACTTTTGGAATTGTTTTCATATAAACTGTCTTGTATGCTGTTAACCTTTCTGCATATCTTTAACTTGAGTGTCGAGCATATCAGACTGTGATAATCTTTAAAGTTGGAATGAACTTTTGGATTTGTTTCAATAGATACTCTCTTCATATGCTGTTCAATCATTGCATATTATTATCCTGGTAGTCTAACAAATATGTCTTTCTTCCGGGAAATTTCATCTGTGCAACTCGTGAATTTCTAACGGGTTTTGCAGCGGTTCATGTCAGTTTTCGTTTGCTGGTCTCTCTGCTTCTTTGCTTGTGGCAGTCAACCTTTACTTGCTCCAGGCACTTTGAGATTGGTGGAAACTGAATTTATTGGTTACCATAATCTTCTTTATGTTGAGTTCCAAATAACAAACTTTTTTTGTATTGTTAGTAATTAGTGTTGGTTACACTAGACAAATTTGCTTTAGTCGGGCTCTCTGTGTCTCGGCTCTTGCTCTGATGGTTAGGGTAGGTGACATAATTCAATGTATTTCAGCGCCCTGAGTTGGCTACAGTGAAGTCCTGATGAGAATTCAATCCTTATTGCAATATCCATGTGCAAAGTTGCAAGTTTAAGTCCAATTTATTTTAGATTTTAAGTTGACAAGTATTTTACTACAATGCTTGATTCGCAATTAGCGCGTCTGTGGTGATATATACTTTTGTTTGCAGTATTTCTTTAGCATTCTTGCCTTATTGTGTGCTAGTTCATTTGCATTCCTGTCTCAGGGGCAGATGCTTTTGTCCCAAGGATGGCCTCGTTGATGTGGATGAACCTAACATGGGCTTGTTTCCTTCCCCTCCAGATATATAGAAGAGAATGCTGTTGTATCAAATGGCTCAAGGATGGCTTCTTTAGAGTGCACCTTACCTAATGAATCCAAACCGTTAAACAAACAACACCGGTTGCTGAAGTGAAAGTGTTATTTAATGAGATTCGTCTCTATTGCTGCCATGAGATTATCACGGAGCAATGAAATTTTGCCCAAATAGTGACTGTATATTTCGAAACATGATGCCTGGGTTAAAGTTACACTTATTGTTCGCTTGGATTCATTAGGTAAGTGCAACCTGATTGCCAAAAATCAAATGCAAGCAACATTATTGCATGAAGATATTCCATTATCAATAAAAACAAATCCATTACCAAAAATTATAGCACAACGATATTTTATATGTAACAATATTGATGGCTGACTCAGGTTGTAATAAGTTTACAAGCTTAATGGAAATCTTAATAAGAGTGCTATTAGAAAAAACAGTGTATAAGTCCTACATACTGTATCTCTGACAGAATCCAGCTCCCTGAGAGAACTTGTGAACATCAAAGGAGGGCTAATGTCTAAGCAAAGACAGTTTGACCACCAAGTCTAATAAGTATTCTTAATCCTTAGCACGAAGAGGAAAGGAGACCAACATCTTCAGAAACCATGGTTTCGGTGTTTCTGACCTCTCCCAGCAGAGAAAGAGCCAGCAGAATAGCGTGAATTAGTAAGCTCTCGGGGAATAGCAGCACCAGATGTTTTAAGACTTTCAACCAACTCCGGGTACAATTTCTTATTCTCTTCATTCACAACGACAATTGATGTACCTTCCTCCCCCATTCTAGATGCCCTTCCAACCTGGTGTACATACTCCTTTATGGAATTTGCCATATCAAACACAATTACCTGTCTCACAGTCAACAGATCAATTCCCCGACCCAACACCCCTGTGGCCAACATAACTGGAATTTCTCCAAGTAGAAATGACCTTACAATTTCTGTCCTATCCTTCATGGATTTCTCACCATGAGTTGATAGGGCTTTTAGCCCAGTACTTACTGTTATTGCTTCAGAAAGGAGATCTGCTCCGAGTCTATAACCCACAAATACAATAACTGGTCGCTTGTAATGCTGCTTGCTCATCAAAATATCGTAAAGTTTCTGCTTCTTCCGTTTCGAGTCTACCCAAATAGCTAACCGCTTGACAGCCTGATTAGGTTTATTTGGCTTCTCGACAGAGATGACGGTGACCATTTTAGCCATTGAGCTTGTCATCCACTCTCCTTCTTTAGGAATTGTTACGGAATACGTTAACATTTGAGGTTGAGAAAGAGCCGTAAAAATCTGCATCACCTGCTCACGGAAACCTCTTTGGAGCATGCAATCTACTGCATCAAGAACAAGAAATGAAATAGTGTCCAGTTCAATCTCGTGCCTCGTTAAAAAGTTAATGAGCCTTCCGGGAGTTCCCACAATTAAAGATACTCCCTGCTGCATGTGGTGGAGCTGTCCTGCCATGGCATCACCACCTACCACCAATGCCGTTTAGAATGGCAAGCCCTTCCCAAGCGCCTTAGCTTGATCTCAACCTCTATCAGTAGGGGTGGCAAAATTAGCCCATAGAAACATGACCTGCCCGACCTGCACAAGTTTGGGCTGATCATTGACCCATTCGTTTGGGCAATTCGCAGAATTGCCCTTCTTTTGGGGTGGTCTTTAAATTTTGCCCCTCATAGTTGCGGTCTTTAAATTTTGCCCTCATATTTGTGGTCTTTAAGTTTTGCCCTTAAGCTTGGATACACGAGGTTTTGGGTTCGAACCCCCGCTCGAAGCATAAAATAAAATAAATAATTTCGCAAGGCAGTCGAGGGAGGGAGTGTCTGCCCTAGCATAACTTCCTTAAGGAAAAACTAAAGTTATGCCGGAGGGGGCATAACTTTTCCTCAAGACATAGTTTAGTTATGCCTTATGGAGCAAAACTTTTCCTTAAGGAACTATGCCTTATGGGGCGAATGATGATTTTTAATTAAGAGCGTAACCAAAAGTATGCCTTAACTAAAAGTGTGCATTGAAAAGTTTTAAAAAAAAAAAAGTCTGAGGCAAAGTCTTGCCCCCTCCCAAGATAACTTCCTTAAGGAAAAACTAAAAATTATCTTAGGGGGCATAACTTTTCCTCGAAGGCATAATTTAGTTTTGCCTTATGGGGTAAAAACTTTTCCTTAAAGAATTATGCCTTATGAAATGACTTTTAATTAAGGTATAACAGTATGCCTTAACTAAAAGTGTGCCTTGAAAAGCTTTTTTAAAAAAAAAAAAAAATGTCTCAAGGCAAAGTCTGCCCCCTCAAGATAACTTCCTTAAGGGAAAAACTAAAGTTATGCCGAGGGGCATAACTTTTCCTCAAAGCATAATTTAGTTTTGCCTTATTGGGCAAAACTTTTCCTTAAGGAATTATGCCTTATGGGGCATACTTTTTGATTAAGGTATAACCAAGAAGTATGCCTTAACTAAAAGTGTGCCTTGAAAAGTTAAAAAAAAAAAAAAAAAGTCTCGAGGCAAAGTCGCCCTAAGCATAACTTCCTTAAGGAAAAACTAAAGTTATGCGGAGGGGGGCATAACTTTTCTCGAGGCATAATTTAGTTTTGCCTTATGGGGCAAAATTTTTCCTTAAGGAACTATGCACTTTATGGCATACTTAATTAAGGCATAACCAAAAGTATGCCTTAACTAAAAGTGTGCCTTGAAAAGTTAAAAAAAAAAAAAAAAAAAAAAAAATGTCTCGAAGGCAAAGTCGCACTCTCGGCATAACTTTGGTTTTCATTATGATTGTAATGATCCGGCATACCCTCTCTGACTTCGTCTTGCGAAATTATTTTTTTATTTTATGCCCGAGCGGGGGTTCGAACCCGAGAACCTCGGGTATCAATCGACGAAACTTAACTTAAGAATACAATATGAGGGGCAAAATTTAAAGACCACCCCAAAAGAAGGGCAATCCGTGCAAAAAAATGCATTCGTTTCAGCCCAACCCATTTCAGCCATAAAAAAATTGCCAAATTGACCCATTAGAAATCTTGTCAAAATATTTTCAAAAGGACATTTTTTTTAGTTTGATTTTGTTATGTTATATACAACCATGATAAAGAAAAAAATAGTTTTATGAGGTACTAAAAAATTGCAAAAGGACAAACACAGAAATTAAAACTTAATAAGAATTGGGCGGGTTGGGTTACGACCCGATTTGTAGCCCATTTCAGCCCAATCTATTTTAACCCAAGTAACTTTTGGGCGGGTCATTTATTTAACTCAGCCAATTTTGACCCGCCAAAATTCAGCCCAAACCACCTATTTGACACCCCTACCTGTATGCAAAGTTCTCTAATAGGTGTGAGAACTATAGCTAATGGTTTCTGCTGGTTTTGGAAATGCTCTTCATTAACTTTTGCACATTGAGAAATTATAGGTAGAAAAAAGCCGGCTTTACCAGAATCCGTCTCCGCCAAAACAAGCAGGTTTTTCCCTGCTAATGCAGCACGGATTGCTTGCATTTGGACAGGAGTTGGCGTTTCATAACCAAGAGGCTTCTGAGGTAGCTTGTATCTCCCTGTTCGATTCTAGTTTCCTTCTCAGAAGTTCAGTCCGCTCAGTTGTTAGTGGTTTCACTTCAGACTTCTTGTTATCCCTAACATAATAGCACTCGTCAGTTGTTGGTAACTTCACAGGACATGGGCGAGCAGTCAATTGCCGTGATTTTGCAAGCCGTGACAACAATATACCTTTGCGTTCCAAGCTGCAAATATCATCATCAGTCTCATCACAAATGTACTCACCATAGCGGCCACATATAACACATCAAGGATCGCCCAGTAGCGCCTCTCTTTGGTCCCAACACCTCTCCTTCACTTCATCCTCTGAGATAGATACCAAAGAAGCAATCGCATAAGCACTTAACATGCTTTGGTGACAGTTCTGACAAGAATAAAAGGGTAAACAGGCATGAAACCTAAATTGACTTTGATGGTTAACTTTTACACCATGTTTTGTGAGTGATATTAGACCTCATTTCAAGATTTAGAAAGTAATATTTGCACTAAAAGTAACCAGAGTATTAAATTTGGTTAATTAAAGCTAAACTCTGGTACTAGTACCAAGATATTGACTATTAAATTTGGGAGAGAAATTACTAGAATCGAACAGGGAGATACATTTATTCAACTGGAAACATATGAAAATGAAGTATTATCACAGAAGAAAAGTAAGCATTAGTTAAAACTACTACCAACATATAACCAAAACAGAACGGGGGGAAGAAGCTGTATAGTGTTTATACTTATTTGAGAGAAAAAACTAAAAATCTTAATGACCCATTGTTAACACCAAAATTTAAATAAGGTCCTGGAGTAGAAGAGCCTGACCAGCCAAAAAAAAGTGGGCATCAGGCTTAGGTAGCTGACTAACAGGCCATCACAAAGTTTGTCCATACATCACAAAACTCAAGAAGAAAACCCAGGGGTAACATCGAATCCAATCCATGAAGCCCACCTTAGATAAACTTGGAATTACTACGATTGAAGGAGAGTTACTATGTAAAGTAGGCTGTTAACTTTCAAGATCGGTCAGCAACTGCTTCTCAATAGATATGGGAATGAGAAAACTTTGATTAACCGTGAATCAAAATAATAAGTCGACAAAAGAGGGACACGTGTTGAGGGCTATTTTTGTTGAACCAAGGACAAGCCTAGCAGAAGACTAGTTTAGTTGAGATGAAGGCTAGTTCAAGCAAACCGAGGACTAGCTAAGTAGAAGACTTGGTTAGCAAGACTGAAAGTCAGTCCAGGAAAATCGAGGATCAATTAGCCGAATCGGAGACCGAGAAACATTGTTGGATCGTCATGATGAGGGGTGAAGTTTAAATAGTAAAAATGACCAGATAAGCATGGATATAACCAAAACTAGCACAGGATAAGTCCAGATAGCTATAGTTCACAAGCAAATTACTATAGAAAATTTACCACATCTTACCAAAGTCCAGAAGAACCTTTTCAACCAAAAGATCATCATATAAGAACAACTTTCTATAAATTAAGGGACAATGAACGGACTAAATAACAGTAATAAAATGCAAGAAAGCAAATTGAAAGCAAACTGCCAACCCACAATCCAATAATTGAATAACCCATCCTCCTCTCTTTGAAAGAAGGGGCGCTTCAGGTTCTGTCGGTGCTTGGAATCTTCCAGAAGGTCGCCTAACTTGTACAGCTGTAAAAGCCGGAGTTGTGAAGGAAAATCCATGGACCGACCCCATCATCTCCACCCCGGTCAGGTTTTCTCAAAATCCTTGATAAACTTATTTATGGAATTTCGTCCCTATTTTGTGTTGGTCTTTAATTTTTGTCCCTCAAATCAAATACTAACTTTTATGAGACAATTTGCACGATTGTCCTTATTCGGGGGTGGTCTTTGATTTATGCCTCTCAAATTGCTGGTTTTTAAGTTTTGCCCTTCGCCTAACATCCCGAGACTGGACGTAACACGGCACCCAGTGCCTGACTGCATGTAACCGAGCGAACCAACTAGCTAGCTGAATCAACACGTGATATCATAACATACTGATGCGAAAAATAAACTAACACATGCTGATATACTGAAAGTCTGAATGATATAAACCAAAACGCGGAAACACTAATATAAGTCTAAAGCATAAATTGTAGCCAACATGGCTTAACATGAAAAGCCTGCGACTCTGTCTAACTGCAACTCAAGTCTATGAAGCCTCTAATGAAATACTGAAAGCACTGACTGTTGCCGGGACAAGGCTCCCGCAGATACCTGATTGTCTGTAAATACTGAAAGATTGTAAAATTGTCACACCCCTACTAGGAATATGACGGGCTCCAACCCGTAGGCCGGGAACCACCTGACTTATCCGTTACTTTGAACATTATAAACCATAACTCAAAAAACACCTGCACGCAAAAAGGCCCAAAATAGGAATATCCGCTCATTCAAGACATATGTACATACGCGGACCGACAAGGTCCCGCGGGGACCTCTCGTGTGACCCGACCCCCGACGGGCCCACGATTCGATACGCACCGTATTGTCTCCGTGCTGTGGTACAAATTTTGGGCTCGCACATAATCCCTCTTCACGCCGCAGCTACTTGGTATCGAACCCGAACCTCGGTCCTTTACATTCCCTGTGCGGGAATCGCCTACCACCGAGGCCGAATTATCGTAGTACGCTTTCGCTTTGTCGCCCGAACTTATAACGTCCATAATTCTCTACTCCAATGTCCTCGTCAACGAGCGGTTTATTGCGTTGGAAACTAGACTTGACGAACTTCATTTTAGGCTTTTAAAACACCTTAAAACTCCTCATATACCTAGAGATATACCCTGCCAAAGATGACCCAAAATTTTATCCTTAATTCTGCCAAGTTTTTTCAAATTTTCGACAAACCTATTTTCTTTGATTTTGCTTGGTCCTCGAATCTTTCCAAAACTCCCCCACATACTATTTATCATTTATTATACTTGATAATGGTCATGTTCCATGTTTCAAGGTTGTTCTTCTTGCTACGACTTACGAGATCGCAATTCATCCTTTACTCCCATTGTTACGTACTCTCCCATGGCTTATACCTTTCAAAACTTCATGGGACGTCTCCGATAGCCCATTACAACGGACGTACGTGGTACGTTCACATGCTCGAAAGTGCGAGGTGTAACAAAAATAATGATAATGCCCCAAAGACGGGGCTCACCAATTAGCCGATACCGGAAATCTTGGGAGAGCGCATTCGTCGTCCTCAGAATCGTTACTGCGCATCACGAGGACGCAGCCCCGGGCAAAGCGAACGCACACATTTGAATTGCACCGGTATGTAAAGCAACCGAAAGAAAGAGCGTAAGTACCGAAACCGAAATCGAGCTAATAACCGATAACTGAAGTGAACAAAGAAGTAAAGATATGAATACTTTCCGTTCTGAATCGAGAATCACCTGTTTAACTGAAAAGATAATTTGTGGCCTCAGGCCCAATATATGTGCACAAATTGGTGGCCTCAGGCCCATGTATACATATACATAAACGCCCGCCTTAGGCCCAAAACACAAGTGTTCAATATTAAACAATTTATATAAGAGAACTGAGAATAATGCTTAAAAGTACAATACTGACATACTGAGCAATGACTCATCGAGACATGTATTCATGAACTGATCATGAAAATTGAAGCTTTAACTATTTATAAACATGCTGAATATTCTAGACTGAGACTTATAGGTATCAAACACAAGTCTATATTGATCACGTGCTGAGCTCATAATGTTCGGCATGAAAGTCATGAACGAATTACGAAACTAGAGAATAGAAGTTCTGCAACTATTCAAGGAACTAAGCTTAACAATATTTCGAGGCAATTTATAACATCATAAAAGAAACGTGAAATGAATGGAGAATCATTAATGTTCCCAAACGTAGAGTTAGCCTCACATACCTTAATTCTGTCCTTTGAGTGTAATATAACATTTGTCAACCCTTTCAACCTTAATCTATAACAATACAAGTCAAAGGGATTTAATATTAGCAATAATACTCATGCTTTGGTCATCTTAGCATTTTATCAAACACTTAGTGGGCGTAAAGCTCCACAACCTTCATTAATGGTGTTTTCTTCACCTAATTCCCATTCTCTTGCTTCTAGGTGATTCTACAATCTCAATTAGATAGAACTAACACCATTCTTCACCACCCATATAACTATAACAATCATAAGTCAACAATCCAAAACCCTACAATTGTTCCTATAGTTCTCTTTATCAAACCCATAAACTTATCTCCCAAGAATTCATCAATTCACAACTACAAATGATTAGAAGGGGAAATGATTACCTTTTTGATGTTCAATTTCCTTGAATTCGAATCTAGGGTTTCCACGTCCAACGACAACGTCTCAATCAAGGTTCTATGGGTTAGAAGGATTTAATCACGTTAGAAGGGTATTAGAGACTTACTTTCAACCTAGAATCATCATAGAACTTACCTTGGAGGGTTCTTGAGGGCGGACTTGTTCTCTCTGCCCTTAGAATGATTTTTTGCGATTGCGGTGTTAGGGAAATAACCCCAAGATTAAATATGAGTTAAAACACGAAAATTCGACTTTTGACCGGAACTCGACCTTTTCATTGATGGGCCCGCGACACATGGCCATCGCTGGCGGCTCATGTTGGCTTCTGTGTGTTTTTGTAACGTGCATAACTTCGTACAAAGATCCGTTTGCCTCCATAATATATCTTGGAGGTATTTGGCGCATCTACAACTTTCTATGTTTTAAGCTTTCTCAAATTCAACGATTTTCACGAAACTGCACGGACTGCACCTATCGAAAACTGTCGATTCTATCGAATCGACTGCACCTCGCTATCCGTCTTGATTCCAAAACAACTATTTCCACCCATACTCATCCCTATTGGACTTCACATGTATAAAATGTCACATTATTACTCATTTAACACATCCACACCTAATCCGAATTTCCGAATTTAAGGGACTACTTTGAAATTACCTCCAAATATAGAGGACCCTTTCTGTCATTTAACCTAATAATCAAGTTGTACACAAACGCACCTTTGATAAACAATGTCGTGTATGTCCAAGTCGGATCCAAATTTGAAGTTTATAAGTTTCTATAACAACATCAAGTTAATGTACAATAATAATTGGGTTCACACGCAAACATTTATATGACATGGACTTTCTTAATTAGCTCTACTAGTCATCTTTTAAAAAAAGCTCAAAAGAGTCAAGCAGGAAGGGATATTTGACCTCACAACCTCACCTTTTTTTTTTCTATATATACACTAGCTTGTTCAGAGGAAATAGGAACTTATCTACTAAATCACCAAGTTGTTTATACTTTACATAAAATAATGAATACACGACATGTGTCATTCACATATACTTCTATTATTTTATCAATGATTAATTAATATATAAATTTACCTCAATGTATCACTTAAAGGTTCGAAATCTATGGAAGGATGGCTAAGGTAAAAGAAAAAATACAAGGAAAGTCTATTAGCGATAAAAGTGGTGATCTCGTCTTACTTCCTGAGAGAAAGGAAGTTTCTCGATATCTTTCCAAACATACGAGCAATCAAAACACTAACCAAACACAGTCAAAACACTGCATTTTGGCATCCAGTTTTGAAAATTAGGAGCAGAATAAAACCAACTTGAAAGCATTTGCAAATGAGAAAGTTCTAATATTATGTTGAGTTTACTAATAGGATTTCACCCTCCAAATTTTGATTGTACAACTGCAGCGTATGAACTTGAGTAAGGTGCTTGACAAGTTGAATATACAGTTATACTCACACAAATATTTGACTATACTTGGAAATTTTAACATAGCAAATTGGCCTTAATATTCTCACAAATGTTGATGATCAGTTCTTGTTGGACCCGTCTACGCGTACATAGACGAAGAGAATTTTGTTGTGGCCCTGTGAAATTGTGTTCTTGTCATCAGTATATCTGCATTATACAAATGGAAACAATAGGATTGACTTAGCATAACGATTGATGGCAAAGTTAAGCTTAAATAGTTAGAAAGCCGACGTTTTAATTTGTCTGCAATAGATCGATATCTCAGTATCTCTATGGCTAACTTGCTTTCCGTTTAAACCGGAATTCCATACATTCCATCCAGGATTGCTCCATCATCCATTATGAAATCGTACTTGTTACTACGGATTTCCTGTATTAGAAGACAAGCAATTCAGCTTAACCATAAAACAGAAATCTTTCAACAGTTTTTCCAACTCCATTGAATGCCTGTTTATTCTTGTTTTCTTGACTCTTTCTTGCTTTACCATTATCATTTTAATCCTAGTGCGACTCCAGAGATATATGATGAGGAAAGAATACAACAGAAGGTTTAGCGGTGCACTTTGTTTCAGCATGATAGTTTTGTAACATATTGGTAGAGAAGCCATGGTTTACAAAGATCCACTTCAATTGTCTCTAAAATTAGAGGTTTTTCATTTTCCACATTTTTAAATTATTTACTTTCCTAAAGAAAATGTAGATGTCCTCCTCCATATAAAATACACACTTGTTTATATAGACTTCTCCAATGAAGTATCTGGAACAGATCTATGGAGTAGTTTGTGTATGGAAATACATTAGCTTTTTATCTGAACAAAGACCATCCCAAGTCTCTCTGTAATTCCCATCTAAGGTTGAATAAGATTAGATTAGTCTCGCTAAATTCTCTCTTGCATGGCTCATCAATTAGGCACACACACATCGATAGGGAATCCAAAGAAGAGCCAGAAAAAGGAAAGCGACACCTTAACTTAATGGATCCATTTCTTGTTCCTGATGCATTGCTATTTCTTAATCCTTCCGGCCAGCGATAATGAGTATAGCCTCTCGGGTTTAGCAATATGTAGTGTTATGACAAAACATAGATCATGATAACATAACAAAGACTTCATTATCAAGAATGCCTAAGATTTCTTCTGTCTATAACTATAGAGTTGTATGCTAGAAATAAAAATTCTTTTTGTTTAAAGCCATGTATATTACTATACTAATACGTTTAATATTAGTAAATTGATAGAGCATAAACTGGTTGAAACAGAAATTGAATGATAAATTGGTAGAATAAATTAAGAAAAAACAAGATTAGAAACTAAACATCGATTCTACCTTCAAACTAGTAAAGACGTTAAGGGGATAATGTTCTCGACAAAACTGCTAACATATGTAAACATGATACGGGGACTCTTCTTGTTGTTGTTATGCTCAACAAAAAATCTTAACCTTGAGGAGGAAAGCAGAGAAGCAGCAGGGGCATTAATTACACTTGTTGCTAAAACATGCGTGTCCTTTGTCTTGTCACTAATCCTTTCTGCTCCAAGCAACGATACCGCAACCTCCATAGTCTTCTTCCTCTCAACAACATTAAAAACCTTGTTAGCTTCATCGTATACCAAAAGAACGGGACGATCAATATGATAGCAATGCATAGCCAATTTTCCCCAAAATGTAGTTAATTGCGTGATCATACACGGAGTCTCGAACCAAGTTTGTGGTGGGCGTGGAATATACCCAAATATCTCCTCGACAAAGTTGATGTAGACCACAAAAGCTATAGAGATATCAGTCCAATAAAGAACCCCATTGAGGAAAACACATGCACTAGAAGAAAAAACCGGTGTATAATTATGCAACCCGATTTTTCTCCAGGAGGTGTTGGTTACTCCTAGCGTTAGAATTTTGGCCACCTTTCCTCGTCGTCCTCCAGTAGGAGGAAAAAAATAAAGCAATTTGTATTTTTCCGTCACCTGATCAAACTCAAGAAACAGATGGGGGTGAGCATATTGCTTAATATTTACTCTCCTACTCACAGATGGTGGCAAAGCTTTTATCTCCCTAGTGGTGACATTGTATAAATAAACTTGAGTATCTTTATAGTTATACAAGCAAACAAGCCCGTTGCAATGATTTGAACAAATACTCATCTCCTGGTCGTAGACAAAATAATCAAGTTGTAAAGAAAATCCTTTCGATTCACTTGTTGTTTCCTCATAGTACTCTTCTTTAGGCTGATACATTGCGAGTTGGAACAAAAATCGGCTGCCTGAGGGGCGGTCACGAGAACAAGCATAGTGCGACCGGACAAAGTTGGGATGTGTTATTAGAGTGATCCAAACTTTACAAACACACTTGAATCGCATGAGAGACTTAACAGGAAGGAACATTAGGATCTCCGTTACTATGTCATCACAACAAACTTGATGCGTCTCCATTACTTCTTTGGCCAGGAAACCAAATTAACCTAATTAGACAGGTCTAACTATGACTCATAAATAAATACTAGTATATATAGTGTTGCAAATAATAATTCAAAAATGTAGCAAACCAAAATTGGTCAGAATTTGGTATTTAAATTCATCTCTAATTAGGATTTATAATCAAATCAGTATATAAATATGTTTTTTGTTTTGAGTTAAAGTAGGTTTCTTACTATTATAAATAGGGATGCTGATAGTTATTTCATAACAAAAAGAAAACAATAGAGATTGTAAATATTGTAGAAAGTGTTTATAGATTTATAAAATTTATCAATAAAATATTTTACTTCATAAAGTTAATAATATAGCACGGACGGGCCATGTTGTCTTGGCCCAATTCTAAAGAATTCAGAGTTGACTATAATTAGGCTAATCACTAAAAAAATCCATCATATTTTGAGTTAAAATTCTACCTTACCATCTTAACCTATTAGGTATCGTTTAGTGTGAGGTATTAGAGAAAATAGTCACAATATAATATGTGGAGTATTACTTTGTATCATGTTTAGTTGGCAATTTCATTATGGTACAAACAATACATGTATAACTTATATATACTGAACTCAATATATATGGTATAACTTTCTCCATTTTAGCTCTACAGGGATTAAGTACTAAAAATACCAAAATAGACTTCAATTCTTGACGTATAGCTTTTTGAGCTATTTTTCTGTTGCACGGTTGTTCAATTACTCTTAATTTTAATATGGATAATGTACTTGAAGAACTATTTTTATGGAAAATGAGTTGAAAGAAATCTTTGGATGCGTCCCTGAGAAAATCGGGATAACGTATTGGGATTAGTTATTTCTGGAGAAAATAATAAAAATGATAAAATACCCCTGAGGTCCCTCAAATCCTATTTCTACTAAATAATGTGAAGAGTATTTTTGTAACCAAACAATTTCTTTTTAGAAATTATTCAATGCATATTATTTTTAATACAACAATCCAAACAATCAATAAAAAATAATGTCATGATAACTAAATCCATCATAACTAAACTCAGCATAATTAATCTCAGTATAACTAATCCCAACATAAGCTGACTAAGGCCATGACCTTAGATAGAAAGATTTAGAGGTCAAGAATTATGGTAGATAGTTAGTAAGTGGTTAAGTTTCGCAGTACTGTTTGTGAGACGTAGGGGCTAGCCTCTTCATCTCCTCTTCTTGTTTTCTTAGTACTATTATCTAGGTATCATGTAGATCTCTACTCTTCTGTGTGTACTACTATGTGTTGTTTTATTATTTATTTTATATCTTGATATTTTGTTATCTTACTTTTCTTGTAATCCTGCATCGACCACGTTTCTTTTGAGCCGATAGTCTATCAGAAATAGTCTCTCTGCCCCCAGAAAGGTAGAGGTAAGGTCTATGCACATCCTACCCTCGCCAAACCCCACTTGTGAAATTACACTGGATATGTTGTTATTGTTGAGGTTTCGACTCTTGCTAGCAATTCTTACTTATTTCTTTTCATAATCATAGTAATAACAATAATAAAACAACTATCTAAAAGGTCCATGAATTTTAAGTAATACCAATGTGGAATAGTTGAAATGTCGAAATTTAAATTTCTAAATTTTGATTGTGAATTTGGACAAGAAATTTTAAGTTTTTTTGAAATAAAAATTTATATATTTAGAGATTACGTTAAAAAAAGAATATAAATACGTAAAAAAAATATAAATCACAACAATTAACAACTTAAAATATTTACAAGACATATAAAAGAATTGGTCAAAGAAAAATTTGGTTGACGCTAAAAATCCAAAAGGTACCATTAAATTGGCAGAGGCGGTAATAGAAATAGGATTATCTATCTATCTATATTATTATAAAAGCATGAATATAAATGTTGGGTAACCAAAATATCCTTTAACTATTGAACGCCTTTTATACCCTTAAAGATCAATAATGTCTTGGTAAAATAATTTCATATTGGATAAAATTGTAATATTAAAACTTTTTCTAAGGTGAATTCGTGCACTTCTAGTTTTGATCAACTTACAACGTGTTTTAGAATTAGTGTCCTACTAATGGTGAAGTTTTAAAGCAGCCCTACCAATTCAACGTGTACTAAGGCTTTTGATAATTTTATTTCCTTGAAAATGAATTAAATTTGGTTTATTGTATTTCATCTAATATCATATTATCCAATATTTTCATTCCTTTGAAGAAAAGACCCACTGGCCACGTGTACGGATACTTAAGCTTATGATCTTTTTAAATCTTTGAAAATACATAATATATTTCGCAATTAAAAAGTTGTAGTAATCATCATAGAACTAATTTTGAGATTGGAAATCAATTATTTTAAACAATAAATTTGGATGAACTCTTTTTCAGGATTTGGAATATACTACTATGAGTTTTCCATTTTGAGTACCCTAAAGTTTTTTTTTTTTACAATCAACAAATAAGAATTTTATTTCCTTTTATAAAAAAGTTTAGTGGAATTAATTCACCATGTCAGATTCCAAAGTTTTTGTAACGACTGCATAATGACTTATTATGTAAAATACATATTTCCTGTTAACCTTCAAATCCATTTTGCTAATGGACTACAATTGGGAAACTAGAAATCCTAAACTAAATATACTTACTTTTCTCCGAGTGTGGCAATTCATAAACGTAGCATTAATTCCTTAGGATAATTTTAACAATATTGTTGAGTTATATTTAACTTTAACAATATTGTTGAGTTATATTTGAAAGAGGGATAACTTTTTATTATTTTCTGTTTTAATCGCCGTAGAAATTTCAATCAATATTTTGTATCTATGATTCCTTGTTGGATAAACTGTGTTATTCTTTCATATAAGAAATGCTAAATAATACTCCTACTATTAATCAAGTTTGTAAAATAACTAAATAAACAAAAATTGTTCTGCTAAATAATCACTGATTTGACTATTATTTGATTCAAGGTATTTCTTTTCAAGTTGCTTATCAGTAGAGAAAAGAAAAGATTACTTTGTAGTATAAGATCCCATAATTAGAAAATTAGAGAACTCAACTTTTAAGGTTCTAATATGCCAAATATTAGATATTAGGTGATCACACCACATGTAAGTATTATTTATTATTTCGACATAATTATTCTAATAAACGATAAAGAATATTCGTACAAAACACTATTCAAAGACTAGTTTTCGAAAAAGAGCAAACTCGTTAAAATTTATGCCACCTAGTGACTAAATAGATTTCTCGGTTCAGTGGTGTGCATTGGGTCATGTATTTGTTATTGTTTCTAATCGATGAGGTATTGAAACTCGCTAGCAAGAGTCTTAATTAGTATTTTTCTTTTATGATTGGGATACTACATTAGATCCTGCTGTATTCTTATCTATGATTGGGCAAGGACTAGAAATGAATGAAGAAGGCTCTATACTACCCCATGTTTCTGTGCATGCTATGAATGGAGTTCATGACTTTAGGACCATGGGAGTGACAGCTTCTGTGAAGGGGAAGGCCATCCATGTGTTAATTGATGCAGGAAGCACTCACAATTAAATACCTTCATAAAGAATAATTGTCTTCTCTTCTTACACACATGACCAAAAGAGTATTTTTCATCACAATTAAAGCATAGCCCTTGTTTCCTCCTCTCATCCATTTCAGCAGGAGTGAGCATCTTAACATTCCTTAGGTTGGTTTTCTGGGGGTTGGAGTTTGGTAGTGGTTTGGAGAATGAATTTGAGGGTCTGGTGTTTTGAGTGGTGGGTTGGGAGAATGAGAAATTTTGTCTAATAAGTAAAGGTGATGAGAAATTTTGGAATCTTGGATTGTTCTTTGGGTTAGGTAAGACAGTTGGTTCTAAAAAAACTTGTTTCTGTACTATTAATGTCTGCTCTTGGATTCTAGCTAGACTAACTGCTTTAGCTAAAGTTCTAGGTCGTAGCATCTTAACAGTGAGTCCAATTTCTGGTTTCAATCCGCTCACAAAGCAGTTAACAATATATTCTTCAGTAAGTCTACTCTAGCAAGCAACTTATCAAATAGATCTACATAATCTTGGACAGAAGTTACCTATCTCAATTCCTTAAAAATCACCCATTAGATCATCAAATAATTCTGAACCAAATCTTGCATACAAACATCTCACATATTCCCCCCAACGAGGCCAGTCTCTAGTCAACCTTTGTTTCATGAACGATTGATGCCACTGAAGTGCCTTGCCTCACCTTGGATTCTTCAGGTGTTTCATTAACATCAAAGAATTGTTCTGCCTTGTACAGCCAATCCTTCAAAGCATAACCATCAAATTTTGGAAATTCGACTTAGTAACCCTTAGTAGGCAACTGATAATTCTCATTCCTTTGACACACACGAGCTGGAGCTACATTCTCCTCTAAATTCACCATCTGAGGACCAACTCTATTTGCAGTAGTGTGATCGACTCCATTTGCAGTAGTGTTATCATGGTTAGGGTTTGTATTAGTGTTCATATTGTTTAATATCATCCTCTTAATCTCCTCCATAGCTTGTGCCACTCGACCATCGACTGCACCACGAATCTCAATCACAGAATTCACCACACTTTCCAGTGAACCCTTGAGAGCATCAACCTCCTTACGTAGCTCTTGCATCCTTGTGTTATGGTCTCCCATTGGTCAGAGAATCAGAGCTCTGATACCACTGATAGACTCCTTACAATTGAATTACTAAATTGGGACAGAATTGAGACCTAAAGAACAATTTGTTCTTGAACAGTTGCTCAAAAGTTCAGGTGAACTTGAATGGAACAGAAATGTAATGGATTTCTTATTGATCTTAATATTTTCTAGATAGCTATTACGATTGAGGATTGGAGGTATTTAATGGCATAATTCCCTCCAAATGCCAGTTTCCAGAAGTTAGTTATAACTAACTTCTGGTTCAGTCTGTTAACAGAAAAGGGGACCACGTGTGTGTCACGTGCCCAACTAATTCTATCCTAATAAGCGAACTAACTGCTAATTAAGCTATTAACTGAAAAATGGAAAGTAAGGAACACTTAACTAATTAGGATCGTATCAAGTAGTGCCAAGTGACTTTGATATTTTTAATTGATTCAATGAGACAATTAAAATAAAGAAATTACAAATAAATATCATTTGGTCATCACCTTACAAGTGGTATGGAGTTTGGACATATCAAGTATGCAAATAAAGAGCTTTCATAAAAGTTTTCGTCTCAAAACCTACGACAACGGGATTTGTCTTGTAAGTCGAGCTGAAACGCACTACTTGCCTAGTGCGGGTTATCTCTCCGTGTGGTTTGCGAGCAACTATATAAAGGGGGTTTAACCCCTCATTTTCACCAAGGATAGCGCCGAGGGTTCCCATGTCATTAAAAAAAAATATCATTCGGCCATCTATGTTACAGAATATGTACACAGTGTATAGATAGTGTTAGTGTATAGTTTATACTAAATATTCATATAATATACATACCTATGTGGTCCTACTTTGTTTTTAGTTTCTCTGTATTGATACCTCCTCCTAATTCTAGTGATTTAAGATAAATTAGAATAAATTAGAAAGTGCAAAGTGACTTGTGATTTTTTTTTTTTTTTAATATCATTCAATGAGACAATTAAAAAAAAAAAAAAATTTTGTTTTTGGGGGGGGGGGGGGGAGGAGGGGGATTACAGTCAAATACTCATCTAGTTTCCAAAATATGTATATATGTAGTGCATATTTTATGCTAAATATACATATAATATGAATACCTATACCGTAGATTATGAGATAGATAGATATATACTTCAGCCATGTTTGGTAAATTAGATGATGTTAAGGGTATATTTATGTAAATTTCCCTTAAAAAAAAATAGATTTATAGTCATAGATTAGATGTGGTGTGAGACAGTAAAATAAGTTTTAAAAAACAGAGAATGAGCACTTTACTGAATTGAGTTGTTTGTCACTTATACCTTTATAGCTTGTTTGGATGGTTGTTAAATAGGGTTTGATTATGTATAGTATTGATTGTATTGTATTGTTTCCTGTTGTATTTTACAATATTACAAAGAAGAAATAGGTTACGAGGTGGAGTTATTTTAGAAGAAGGTAGGTTCCTTCTATCCAAGAAACGTTCGAAACAACATGCTACAAAACTGCCAAGCATGGGTAAAATACTATTTTGTACTTCTATAAAATACTATTTTGATGATCTCAACTTATAATAATTGTATACGGCAAGAGAAATAGCGATGGGATGATTTCTTAAAGACAAACACAAACTTTAAGACGTGAAGCATTTATAACCATAGCCACTGTTGCGCATGTTCACATTTAAACTATGTATTATTGAAATGTCAAGAAATGCATAAGAAAATGTTATACCATTTGGTAGACTGTGTACAACTACAAAGTAAAATTGTGACTGGAGTAATGAAGAAAACAATAATGCTAAAGAATGTTTCTTTCTCCCTTGAAGATAAAGGATATCCTTTAAAACTTCACTAGATAGCAATTTTTGGTGAGATTGTGCATTGCAATGACGATAAATATTGATCATGTAGGCTCATTATGTTATTAGTTTGAGCTTGCACTTTTAATTTTAAATTTCACGTAATCCGCTTATTGTAATATTAACTATATTGTTTTAAAAAATCTATACTAATTAGCATGAAATACACATGTAACGTACATGTCCGAAAACTAGTAAACAAAAAATTACGGGATGACGGGAGTAACGCTAATGTACACGTGGATGATTGCTCAAAAATGCTTTACGAGCGCCTTGTATCATTATTCGAATATGTATAAAAATATCTATTTAATTTTTATAAATATTTGATTGTGACCCAATTATCATTAAAAGCTTTCAAATATTCATTTCATGAATTATTGAAAATGGTACAACATTTACGCCACTCGTCAATAGCAAGGGTTAGCTCATTTATGTCATCGAACTATTAAAAGTTGGGGTGTGATCCATGCCATTTTTCAATAAAATCGGTTTTACCATACCAGTTATGACACTTGGTCACCAATTAAAGTTCCACGTCGTTTAATTAAACCAGCACAAATTAAATCCTAAATTAAACTAAAATCCGACCCACAAATCTGTGCTGGTTTAATTAAACGACATGGACCTCTAATTGGAGGCAAAGTATCATATCTAGTATTGTAAAACCTGCGTTAATGAAAAATGACATGGATGAGCCATTTCTGATAGTTCGATGGCATAAATGAGCCAAACTATTGATGAATGGCATAAATGATCCATTTCCGATAGTTCGATGGCATATTTGAGCCTTTTCCCAACTTTAAATTATGAGACCGTCTCTAGAGTTTACTACAGTGTTTTCAACATATGAATTCTCGGATTAAAAATTATTGCCACCTGAGTACTTTTCTGTTAGTTGTTGAAATTCACAATCTTTACTTTTTAAACCGTTTACTACTACTCCTTAAGATGGATAGAGAAAAGGTTCTAAAAGAAAAAGCGATGCTCAGACACTGAAACTGGGAGGAAGAAGTAGTACTACACTTTATTTGGAAGAGCTCTGCAGATATTTTTCCTTTGATTCCCACATGCCCAAGAATACCTTTATTCTGGATTTGGCACTTTTTCATGTTTTTTAACCGGGTCCACTGAGAATATATGGTAAGATATTTTTACTAGATTAACTTATTCCAATTCCCCTTCCAAGAGCGTGGCCTAAAATTCTTCCCACTCATGTCCTCTTCACATGAATACATGATCATGTCATCTCTGTTTCACATGCTACAAGCACAAATAATATCTAATCTTTAGTCTATCTACACTTCCTGACCTCTATATAAAGCAAAAGAAAGAGCCAGGGATGGCACCAACAACTTTCAGCATCTACACTTCTAACACTAAACGAAATCCCTTCATTTCTATTTCCTCATCAATTTAAAAAAAAAAAAATGGAAGACAGTTCAAGCCTCAATCGCCACCGTCAAAGCTTAGCAAAATCGCAATCTCGTAAGACTAATAAGCAACACGTCCGTAGTATGGCTGATAGCTCTGCCATGGAAACCTTCACGGAAGAGCACGATTACAGCATGGAGGAAGGCGACTCCGAGATGTGGAACACCTTTTCCAACAACTATAGACAAGTGCAGTCAGTGTTGGATCAGAACAGATTGTTGATTCAACAGGTTAACGAGAAC
The DNA here is from genome assembly GCF_029784015.1 of Lycium ferocissimum. Classification (NCBI taxonomy): domain Eukaryota; kingdom Viridiplantae; phylum Streptophyta; class Magnoliopsida; order Solanales; family Solanaceae; genus Lycium; species Lycium ferocissimum. Next base: position 21,118,672 of record NC_081351.1, read on the forward strand.
CATCAATTAAGAACGCACAACAGTATGGTGCAGAACGTGGCCCTAATTCAGGAACTCAACGACAACATATCAAAGGTTGCTTCTCTCTATTCTGATTTCAATACAGACTTCTCAACCATGGTCCATCTACGGAAGAATGGCGTTTGACAGATGATCTAGACCAACTACTGAACCTTCTCTAAGTTTCTATATTTAATCTATCTGCAATAGTAATATAATTAACTTCCTTCTCTCCAGCAAGTTGGATTAAAGACTCTGGCTTGAAATATCGGAATAATTAATGCTCACACCGAGCTGTATGTTATCTAGCTAAGAATTGTGATAGAACCGTATGTTGGTCTGTGTCGTCAAGAAATTCTTGATGAGGTCAAACATTGCCAAAGACATCATACTTCTCTAACTTATTTTGGGTGACCTGTTTCATTGGGCATAAAGTTTAAAACACAATTGCACATGTTTGACATCCGAGAAGTGCCAAAATTACAATTTCTACTACTACTAATTATTGAGTGAGAAAAATTAAGAATTCCATCATATTTCTTAATTCAAATAAGAAAATTCAGTTTCTGTTATCAATTGAATTAAGGAGGTTCATCCGAACAGTTTTTACAAGGTTAAAATTATTTTTTATGTATATATAATAGACGTTGAACCCCTTAGGTTTCTTCGATTTTTTATATTTTAACCCCTCGACAAAATCCTGAAACACGCAGTCGCAGAGTTCACAAGATGAACAACCAGTCTTATCTCAGAGGCTGAGAGAGGAAAAGATGGCAGAATGAAAAAAGGGGGAAGAAAGAGGTCGTACAGTTCCGGGAACAATCAGAAAGTTCAAATGTCAGCAGTCAAAATTTTCATAAAGTTCGTTGAAATCACTTATTTCCTTGAGTACTCGCGAATTAACTAATTACCAACAACCAGCTGTTGTAAATTAAACCAAAACTTCATGTATTTAACTAAAATTCAATGGACACTGTTGGAAACTGAATTCAAAAGACTCAGTGTGAGTGCTCCTTGAAACCAATCCGTGCAGTTTTGGTGATCGAAGGGAATTAAGGAGGTTGAAGAAGAAGGATTCTGACTAATAAGAATCGGTTCATAGCTTTAGTTTACTATGATGAAGTACTATATGACAATGAAAAATTAGTACTCACTAATATATACAGTAGTACTAAAGAGTGAAAATATGATCTCAATGTAGTAAGAGAGGAAAATGAAAACGAAAACAAACACACCTACGTACTATGTCCACCAATTCTTCTTTGTCTTGATACTACTTTCACTCGAGAAAGAAGTTCTGAAACAAAAAGAACATTTTTCAGTTCTTTTCCTGTGTATTATATAAGCCCTGAAGTACTCAAAACTTTTCGGTCATCCAATCTGTTTGGCTTTATCCTCAAGAATTATCAAGCTTCCATAGGTTAATTTGTATGAAACTAGACATCCCTCAATTTCAGTTGGTTCGCTTGTATAACTCGGTATCAATTTTTAGGTAGTTCAGGATTTGATTTCTAGTGTGTTCGGACTAGTTAAAATTTTCTTGTGAGTTATTTAATTTCAATGCAGAAGATGGACACAATGAAACCATTAAAAATACTAAGAGACAGAACTCTAGCGTTTTCTTTCCAAAAAGTAACACTAGCATGAGACGAGAACATAGAAAACATAGGTGTGTTTAATATATGGTATTCATCCGCTTTTGTTACCCCAGAGACCGATGTATACACTTTCTTTCCTATGGCTTAAACTCCATATATTTAATTGAATGTTTTTCAAAAGTTAAGTTTATTGTTGACACAAACGAGAACATTATGCAGTGATAATCTGCACCCACTGAGTTAAATCTTGTATTTGGCTCTGCGTTATCCTTATAGACATATTGTAAGAGTTAAAAGTACATTGAAAAATCATTGCAGAAATCTATCTTCAAAAGAAACACAGAACCGCACAAAATAAGAGGAAAACTGTACATCCTAAAGCACTACTCTCAATCCATTAGAAAAAGAGAAAGAAAACATGAACATTGTTGGAAATGCAATATACTATTCCCATAGCTTTCCGGGACCAAATTAAGCAGGTTCCAAAAGGCCAAAAGCACAGTCGTGGGGTCAAAAAGTGTTATTTAGGCTTGTTAACATATCAATTCTCATGAGTAAGAATTATTTCCATGCAGTACTATTCTGTTAATTAGTTGTTGAATTAACAGACTCAAAATGCCAGGGAAAAGTACTCCACAACTTTTTTCTGAAGAGCTCTCTAGATATTTTTCCATTGATTCCCCCATGCCTAAACAAATACTGTAGTTTATTCTGGATTAAGCTTATGCTGGCCAATTGTGCCCTTTTGCACTTTTTCATTTTTTGATTGGGACCAATGAGAATCCACGAGAAGATATTTTAAATATCATAAAAATCTCCATCATTATAATTATATCCTCTGTTGCCACCTCCGCCATCACTATCAGTCACTACCATCATTGCCCTACTACCAACCACCTTCACCATCACAACTAGCAATGCCACCAACTACCACCAACACATCTTCAACTATCTCATGTTCTTCGTCCACCACCACCAACACCGCCAACTACTAATATCAACCAACTCCACCATCACATTTATAACTCAGATAAAACCTTATTATGCTGGATTAGATGCAATCTATACCACCGTATTAGGAAAGGAAATTAGACCCGTCGTGTGTATTAGCTCATAGATTTGGCGAGATCTGATGACCGGCTCTGTTTGCCCTGAAATTCCACCGATCCTTACCAAATGGGCTGGGGACATATACGGATTGCTTACACGAGCACGGCTTAGCTTATTTTTTTATTTATTTGGTCCAAACGCCAGGGACCCTTGTTTGGAGACCCGTCGTGTGTCTTAGGTCATAAATTTGGCGACATCTGATGACCGGCTCTGCTTCCCCTGAAAATCAACCGGTCCTTACCAAACGGTCTGGGGACATATACGAATTGCTTGTACAAGAACGGCGTAGCATATTTTTTCATTTATTTGGTCCAAACACCGAGGACCCTCGTTTGGAGACTCGTCGTGTGTATTAGCTCATAGATTTGGCGAGATCTTATGTGCCGGCTCTGTTTGCCCAGAAATTCCATTGGTCCTTACCAAATGGGCTGGAGACATATACAGATTGCTTGTACGAGAATGGCATAGCTTATTTTTTTATTTATTTGGTCCAAATACCGAGGACCCTTATTTTGAAACCCGTCGTGTGTATTAGCTCATAGATTTGGCGAGATCTGAAGACCAGCTCTGTTTTTCCTAAAATTCCACCGGTCCTTACCAAATGGGCTGGGGACATCTACGGATTGCTTACAAAAGCACGACTTAGCTTATTTTTTTTTATTTGGTCCAAATACCGGGGACCCTTGTTTGGAAACCCGTCGTGTGTATTAGCTCATAGATTTGGCGAGATCTTATGTGCCGGCTTTGTTTGCCCAGAAATTCCATTGGTAAGAATTCCATCTGTCCTTACCAAATGGGCTGGAGACATATACAGATTGCTTGTACGAGAATGGCATTGCTTATTTTTTTATTTATTTGGTCCAAATACCGAGGACCCTTTATTTGAGACCCGTCGTGTGTATTAGCTCATAGATTTGGCGAGATCTGATGACCGGCTCTGTTTGCCCTGAAAATCCACCGGTCCTTACCAAACGGGCTGGGGACATATACAGATTGCTTGTACGAGAACGACATAGCTTATTTTTTCATTTATTTGGTCCAAATACCGAGGACCCTTATTTTGAGACCCGTCGTGTGTTTTAGCTCGTAGATTTGGCGAGATCTGATGATCGGCTCTGTTTACCCTGAAAATCCACCGGTCCTTACCAAACGGGCTGGGGACATATACAGATTGCTTGTACGAGAACGGCATAGCTTATTTTTTCATTTATTTGGTCCAAACACCGAGGACCCTTGTTTGGAGACCCGTCGTGTGTATTAGCTCATAGATTTGGCGAGATCTGATGACCGGCTCTGTTTGCCCTGAAAATCCACCGGTCCTTACCAAACGGGCTGGGGACATATACGGATTGCTTACACGAGCACGGCTTAGCTTATTTTTTTATTTATTTGGTCCAAACACCGAGGATCCTTGTTTGGAGACCCGTCGTGTGTATTAGGTCATAAATTTGGCGAGATCTGATGACCGGCTCTGTTTCCCCTGAAAATCCACCAGTCCTTACCAAACGGGCTGAGGACATATACGGATTGCTTGTACGGGAATGGCATCGCTTATTTTTTCACTTATTTTGTCCAAACACCAAGGACGCTCGTTTGGAGACCCGTCGTGTGTATTAGCTCATAGATTTGGGGAAATCTTATGCGCCGGCTCTGTTTGCCCTAAAATTCCATCGGACCTTACCAAATAGGCTGGAGACATATACAGATTACTTGTACGAGAATGGCATAGCTTATTTTTTCATTTATTTGGTCCAAACACGGAGAACCCTTGTTTGGAGAGCTGTCGCGTGTATTAGCTCATCAATTTGGCGAGATCTGATGACTGGCTCGGTTTTCCCTGAAAATCCACCGGTCCTTACCAAACGGTCTGGGGACATATACGAATTGCTTGTACGAGAATGGCGTAGCATATTTTTTCAATTATTTGGTCCAAACACCGAGGACCCTCGTTTGAAGACTCATCGTGTGTATTAGCTCATAGATTTGGCGAGATCTTATGTGCCGGCTCTGATTGCCCAGAAATTCCATCGGTCCTTACCAAATGGGCTGGAGACATATACAGATTGCTTGTACGAGAGTGGCATAGCTTATTTTTTTATTTATTTGGTCAAAATAACGAGGACCCTTGTTTTGAGACCCGTCGTGTGTATTAGGTCATAAATTTGGCGAGACCCGAAGTGTTGATTCAGCATCACGGCAAAGAACAATAAATGAAGGTATCTTGTATACCTTCGATTGTCATTTTCTCACAATGACTTTACGATCAATGGTGGACTGTTCAATCCTCATCAGTAGCGTAGTATCCCCTTCTCCTTTCTCCCTTCCCTGATGTAATAAAAGACTTTATGCTCCTTGTACCCATTTATATAATTTCTATCATTATTTTTTCCTTTATAGAAAAAGGTTCTATCATGTTTCTTTCAGCTTAATGATGCCTAGATGTTTGTTCATATTAGGGAAAACAAAAATAAAAATGTTGATCGAGTTCTCCATGTTGTTATGTCTTTCTAGAATACAATTGCATTTGCTTTGCTTCTAATGGGTGTGAATCACTCACATAAAAAATGCTATACCCATGTTTAGTTGGTACGTTTGTCTTATGTGAGCTTTCGAATTTAGCTTCCTGAATGTTTTTTGCAAAGGTCCTCGTTTCTTTGCATGTTTATGGTTAAAAAATGAGCCCCAAATGATGATAGTGATAGAATAGGTAAATTGTTAGATTTTCCCTTATTGGTTGATGGAAAGAGTTGTTATCTCTTGTATGGCCTTGGACAATCCTCACCTCATGAACTAGTTTTTGAGATTGAGTTAAGTCCGAGATTCATTTTGTAACATGGTATCAAGAGTCAAACTCATTCCTCTTCTTTGTTTACCCAACAATGGACCCCATGTTATGTTGTCCACCCTCCAGTTAACTAGGCATCAGTTTGCTAGACGTTCTTAGATTTTGAGAGAATGGACTGTTGTCCCCTTATATGATTTTGGACAATTCCCATACTTGAGCTAACTTTTGGGGTTGATCAAGGCTTAAGATCCATTTTCTTAAATATTCCAATTAACAATGCATACCAAAAAACAAAAAAAAACAAAAAAATGGTCATCACACAGTCCATTTAGGAGAAGCAATTAAAAAGCCCAACACTCTTCTGATTTTTTTAGAAGCAAAAAAAAAACTATAAATTTATTCTTTTAAGAGTTAATTCATTGAAACGTTTCTTTTAATGGACAAGCAAAAACAATTGATTCATAAAATTGAGTTTAAAACTGAATACAAAATTGTCTTAAATAAATAATCAGAAAATTTATGCATTAGATAGAATTAAATATCATTTTCAAGTTTTTTTTAATATAAAAATTCATAATTTTTTTGTATAGTGACATACAAATGCGTTCAATTTTCTTTCCATATTTTCAAGTTATTATTTCAATCTCTTAAGTTACAATTATTTTTAATTTTTCAGCAAAAGCCTTCTTATAACTACTAGAAAATTACTATATGTATCAAAAAGTTACAATTAATATTTAGAGAAATTCATTATTTCCCTCATCACATTAGGAATGTAGTAAACTTTCTTTTCATAGTTTAAAGTTTTTCGTTAAATGACAATAGAACTTTATCTAATAATTTAGAACTTTGAATTAAGCTACTTACATCTTCATATCTACCAACAAAATTTTTTACAACCAGAATCAAGGTATTGTATTGCAACAAACGGCAAATACTTTATTAGCTTGAAAGAACCCTTCTCATGTTATATACTAGGACATGTTATACTAAATTTTTTCATACAGAGCTATTAACTATAAACACGTACTAGTGAGACGTGCCATACTAACTTTTTGGAGTATAGATCATACTTTTAATATTTCTTTCTAATCTAGTTCACTTCCTGTATTTTATGCCTATTTCATTAAGATAACTATTGTTAATCAAATGCTATAAACTGCAATGCAGAGGACCAACTTTCCCTTAGCTTTTGCAAGTATACTAAAGACTCTGAAAATAGGCAGATCATCTTTTAAATGCACATCATCCCTGTCATCAATGACTTCCGTTACAAAAGGTGTATTGTCCAAGATTCATGGGATTCTTTATGGACAATACACCTTTTGTAACGAAAGTCATTTGTCAGGACAGTAAGGCGTCATTTCTCAGGGACAGTAAGTATTAATGGATTATACATCCTTTTTTGTCCATTCTATTAATTTTCAATTAAATAATTAATTCTCTGAGTTTTTTCTTTTTCTAGTGTCATTCCTCTTTGCATGACTACTGGCATTAATGGATGATTCTTACTGCAAGCATGTACCGTTGCCATTGTTCTGGTTCCATACTGCGGTATTTTGATGGCCTTCTGGGTCTTTGGGATAATGCCTATTGATTACCTTAATCCACCCAAATTTGCAGTCCTTGTGGTAAATTAATATTAGTTCATAAAACAGTTTTGTTT
>NC_081351.1:21125930-21141226 GCF_029784015.1 Lycium ferocissimum
AAAAAGGGGGGGAAATCAAACATTCCCCGTAGATATTAAATCACATACCTTAATTCCAAATTTCCTTTGAGCGTATACAATGTTCGTCACCCCTTTCAACTTTGATCTATATCAATACAAGTCAAGGGATTCTATATTAGCAATAATATTCATGCTTTGGTCATCTAAGCATTTTATCAAACACTTGGTGGTACGAAGCTCTATAACCTTCATTAATGGTGTTTTCTTCACCCAATCCCCATTCTATTACTTCTAGCTGATTCTACAATCTCAATTAGGTGTAATTAACATCATTCTCCATCACCCATATGATTATAACAATCTCAAGTCAACAATCCAAAACCCTACTATAATTCGTGTAATTCTCTACTAAACCCATTTACTATTCTCCCAAAAACTCATCAATTCCACTATTATGATTAGCGTGTAGAAGATTACCTTTTTGACATTCAATCCTTCTGAATTCAAGTTCTAGGGTTTCCACGCCCAACAATAAGAGTTCCACTCACAACTCTATCGATTAGAAGGGTTTACTCAAGTTAGAAAGAGATTAGGACTTGAATTCAATCTAGAATCATGATAAAACTTACCTTGGAGGGTTCTTGAGGCTTGGGACTTGTTCCCTCTGACTTTAGGGTGATTTTTCGTGACTAGAGGTGTTAGGAAAATAAACCCCAAGCTTAAATATAACTTAAAACGCGAAATTCCGATTTTTGACCCGAAACCGGGACCTCGTTATGCAATGGGCCCGCGCCGCACATGCAGCGCACGACCCGCTGCAGGTCAATATTCAGAGAGGGTGTTTTTGTGCGATCAGTGCGCGACGCGGAGCCATCGTGACGCGCCCTCACAACCCGACTGTGTCGGTATTTCCGCATGTTCAATAAAATGGACATAACTTCTTGTCCTGACGAGCTTTTGTTTGGGCTCCACAATATACCGTTGAAAGCTATTTTAAAGGGCTACAAATTTTATGTTTTAAGTTTCCTCAAATTCCCAAAGGATTTTCACGAAATCTGACTGGAAGGCAGACGTATCAAAAACTTAGCCGATTCTATAGAATTTTAAACGCCTTACTATTAGCCATCTTGAGACGATCATATCTCCTTGCTCCGATCTCCGATTTGCCTGGTCCTTATATCGTTAGAAAGATATTTTTATGTACTACAACTTTCATTTAGGGTACTTTTCCAAATTCCTAACTAATCAAGGAGTTATCACTGCCCGAAGTAGCCTATCAACCATTTTCGCAAAACGTCCAAACCTTCAATTTTTTTCACTAAAACTCTAATGATATGAGTCTAACCTTAGTTCTTAGATACGGGGTGTAACAGAATGGGTGAGGATGATGGGGAATGAAAGACGATGTCATGATTTGATTTGTATGTTCTTAGTTAAGTAAAAGTATCTAGTTTTAATACGCTCTTTTTTGTAATGGAACTTGCCATGGTTTGTCAGGAAATAGGGATTTAGCCTGTGCAAGTACGAGTCCTACATTTTATGTTTTGAGGTAGTGAACTCTTTTTGTTTTCTTTTTCATCAGACCTGAATTGTTTGTATCAGGCTGACACATATACTTCAGCATTTTATTGATTTTGCTAATGCATATTCTGATAGGATTGGTTATTGCTCTCAACCTACTCTCGTAACAATAAACAAAGGTGATTTCTTGTGTAATTTTTAACTTTTCCTCTTATGAGTAAATGTTGAACCGCTCTCGTGTGTGTAAAAAAAAAAAAATGCCAGTAGATAATTGAAAAGAAACAAAAAAGGTTTACCTGCATGTTCAATGACTGAAATGTAGCGGAGAAACTATGTTGGTGAAGTAACATAAGCCTACGAATTTTGGAGATGAAAATTAAATCAGTTGAATTATATAGGCATGATTAAACGTGATGGTATTATGGAAGACCGAGAAATGTCTTATTGACGGATGATGATATCATCTCACTATATATATATATATATATATATATATATATATATATATATATATATATATATATATATATATATATATATATATATATAAGATGCTGATATCATAAAGGTTTTTATTTTAGGAAAGTATGTTTTTTGAATAAATGAAGATGATTCTCAAATATTATATATACTATATAGGTTTCATAGAGTCATTGATAAGTGTTTTGAAGAAATGAAAGAAGTCCTCTGTGATACCATCATGCTATATAAAAGATGAGGTGTTAACACGTTGGTATCATAATTTTGGGACATTTCAGGTAAATAGTTTTGGGAGCATGAAAGTATAAGGGATGGGCGGATAATTATTTTGTTTTCAAGGGGCATCTACGTTCTTTCCCCTTTAATAATACCCTGATTAATTAAGATCCAATGCATAACCCCAATAGCGAATTAAAAGACTCATACCCATACCTATACGCATACCCAAGAAAGTCTATGGAAGCTTCAAAAAGCTTATTCAATGGTTGTTCCCAATCTCCAGAGGATTCGCCATTCACACTCATGGCCAGACTTTCAAATCTTCCCCCGACTGAAGTTCATCACATGTATTAGCAAATGAAGCATCCTCGCAATTGCTTTTAGTGCTGCTTGGATTTGGATATGGGCATGCGTCCTTTAATCAGATATCGTGTTATGAGTTTGACTTTAATTAATTAAGAGACAGTTAAAATAGATCAATAGTATGATGACACATGTCCGTCCGTTAATATGAGAGATATATTTGTGTCCAAGTATAACGGAAGGGGTATACTTAGGCCGATAGTATAATGAGAGATATATTTAAACAATATCTGATAGTACAAGGTTATATTTGACCCTTTTCTGTATAAAGTACGGGGTTCAATAACTTCTGTCCAGATATATTTGTATTAGACAATGTCATGCCCTATTTTAACCGGGGTCAAAATAGTTTACAACATCCGGTAATTCTTGTTAATTTAAAGTTAAGAGTCGCCACCTAATTATTTACGGAATTAGGACACCTAAAGTTTATTAAAGTTATGTTTAAAGTCGACTTCGTTTTAAGGTACGAAACTTAAGATTCTAGGTAAGGGTTCAATTAGTCTAAAGGGAAGGTATTAGGCATCCTTTAAGACTCCATTAACAATGGTTAACCGACCGACTTATGATTAATTAGGCTTAAGTGTAAATATAATATTTTAAATATTTAAGAAAATATCTTCAAAGTATTGCTAAAGTTATAAATAAAGTAGAATATTGTTTAAAGTAAAACTTGTAGAAAAGTAGTGATTGCATAAAAAAGAGTTTAGTTATAAACAAACTAAAAGAAACGGAATGTGTAATGTTCATATGTATTTAGAATATGAATTACGCCAACTAGCAAATTAAACGTATTTGTAAAGTTATTGTGAGTTAATGTTTTAACAAAAGATGTATTTCAAGTGTCGAAAAGGAACTAAAGTGAAAAAGTTATCCGTTGAAAACTAATTTGTTTTTATTTCTTAGAATAAGCTAGCGTTAGTGTAAGATTTGTGACGTTTTAAACTTCTGAAATAGTAAGCATAAATTATGATTCCCTTAGCCAAAAGATATAATCATGCTATTTTGAAAATCCATTACTCAAATAAAATGTTATAGATACTATAAATAGTTTGGAATAAAATAGAAGTGAATGTAACTTGTGGAATTAACTACCCATTACTAAACTAAACCCCTTAAATGTCTAGAATTTATCTAAGTTACTGAAAAAGATAAAATGTTAGTCATACAAAGCAAATGGAAATACACAACAATAAAATAAGGAAGAGAGTAAAGAGTAAATGGGTTTGGCCCATGTATTTGGGCCCAATGTTGAATCGCATGTTGTTGGCTTCGCCAAGATCTTTCTTTATGTTGACGCTGCGGGCGGTTCCTGCCTATTGGGCTTTGGCCCAGATTTTTGTTTTCTTGTTTGGTTGCGGATGGACTGGACGAGAAAGGAATAATGTCGGGCTTACAGCCCAACGCCAAATGCGGGAGGAGATGACGAGTCCGAGGGACTCATATGCGATGTTCATGCATAAGAAATGAAAAGAAAAGGATTAGTATACAACCCAATGAATAAAATTAGACATATATAATGCGAATTCAAAGCAGGCCAATGGCCTTCAACTAAAACAGGGTATATTAAACATGTAATGAGAAAAGCAGTTAAACCAACATAATGGATCTATGCTCGGATTAGGTGTACATCAAGAATTTTAATAGCTACGCGAGCGAATGAACAGCAGTCCATAACAGTTAAGCAACAAACGACACTAGTCAACAATGTCTAGTTAGAGTGATATACGGCAGTGATTCTGTCAGATAAACAGCGAACTATTCGATGGTTCGTGGCAGTAAACAACGACGATAAACGATAAGTTCGAAGAACTATTGCGGCCTGAACATTCAAAGATCGAGGCACGAGTCCTCATTATTCTTTGCCAAAGGATTCAGATTAGCGAGAAAGGCAAAATGCTAAACTTCCGACATAATCAACTTAGCAACAAACAAAGATGTGAAAAAACGAGGTAGAGATATAACAAAATGCAACGGCAAATTCGGTCTAAAAATATGGCAACGAAGATTAGAAATGAGGAAAACTAAGTAGTCACCACCATCCTATTTCAAATGTCGCACAAGTTCTAAGGATTTCAAGAACCTTGACAAAAGCAAGTGCAAAAGGAGGGTTGATCCCGTCCTTCGTTGCCTTAGTTTATATTTAGAGAGGACACAAGAATAGCAAATGCTTTGGAACTCTAAGTTTCATTTACGGTGGTAACACGTTTTCGCTTCATCGAAGAGTTTTGGACTCATAAGAAGTAAGAAGCAACAACTAACAGAGGAATAATTCTATGGCAACATTATGTAGTTAAGAAAGCAACAAACGTCCTCAAGAAAATGACAATGATCCGCCCTAAATTTCTATCAACAAAGTAACCGATAAATAAGGCCAAAACGCTTGGTTCAACCTAATGCGATTCTCCCGATTTTAGCAACAAGAAGAAAGTTAAGATGAAAAAGAGAACGGTGCAAGTTGCATCATGTTTGAAGAGGAGGGATTATGCAAAATTCATTCAATGATACATGATGACATATCTAGAACGATGGAGAAGTGGTGAATCATAATCGGTAATGCGAGTTTAGGAATACCGACAAGGTTTGATGTTTATGATCGAGAGATGTCCAAAGTGATACAATGCTGCAGATTCTCAAGGAGGAAACTAACTATGCAAGACTAATGAACTATCAATACGGATTCAAGAAATTCAAAAACAACTCCTCGAGAATGGTACTGATGTGGCATACAAACCAGGTTCAATGCTTATGATTATATAATGGTCACATATGAATTGAGTTGAGAAGGACAAAACCATATTATGTCGCCAAGGCAAGAATGGTCAGATAGACACAATGAATATGAAGTTATCGACGGGTATTTGAGGTGGGCAAAAGACTTCCGCGGTGTGACGACAAAGGGACAAGGTTAAGTGCATCAAAAGCAGTAATGGGATGTAAACAAGAGGCAAAAAAGCACTCAAAATCACATAGCACCATATGCAAGAAAGGAGGATTAATCAAACCTAAACATAAATAGTTATTAATCATTGGAATTTGGCATAGGCTTTGAGGCAGTGCATACACCAAGTTTCGTGTACACGCTTCCGAATTTAGCTTAACACATTCATGTAATCAGTTGAGACTTCATCAATCTAATAGCCATACAATAGGTATCTTATAAGATATCATGTTGGTCTAACCTTCTTTCATCCCACAACCCTCTATGACATATGTGATCCTGACACTAATCTAAAACATGCTTGCATAGTAAATTGTGGTTAGTATGCTAATAGAACATTCACAATACACCCATGGGCAACCAAACAACAGATTTAACTAACGACTAGATAGACATGGACAGACACAAGAGAAAAGTAATCACCAATCGCTCTCGTACTACATACATATCTTGAGAAACACGAACTAGACCCAAAGGTATCAAGATGCCTGCATGACAGTTGCCAAACTTACACATTAGACAAATACAGGCAATGCTTCAAGGATACACATCCATTTATATACTACTCATGATGTCAAAGCACAAAGCTATATAAGATCAGCACTAATCAAGATCAGGTCATACACCAGAGGTTTAAAGCTGGCAATATAATAATTCAGACCCAATGAACACAATCCTTGATTATTATAAATCAGAACATCAACACATAAACGTTATTTAAACTAACATAGCCAAAAATAAGCTAACAAACATCATCGACTAGACAAAATTACAACTTGATTAATTACTCAAACTAGATAAAATTAACTGGGAGAACATAATTAACTACATTGAGCTTAAATCGATACTACGCTATATTAACTAAGACTAAATTCGACCGAACTAAACGAACACCAACATAGTCAAGTAACTAACACATGAACATAAATTAAACTAAACAAACGAGAATACCAAAAATAAAGAAAAGGAAAAGGGTTTCTGACCAGAAGGTGTAGACGGCCTCGAATCTACTCGAACACGACGAACAGAGGGTATACCGATTAAACCCAAAATTCCGATTGTATGAAAATATAGTGATTTATAGTAATATCCGGCTAAAGTTGACCAGAAAAGTAAAAATCAGGGTTGGAAGATGGTGGGTGTCCCTAAACACTCAATAATTCCCCCGCTTTTAAGATTCACTCCCACCCCATTTATAGGGTTTCGTTTGGTTTAAGAAAGAGAGAGAGAGGGAGGAGCGGAGGAGCGTAGGTGGTGGGGGTGAAGAAATGATGAAGGGGAGCGGAGTGCGGCGGTGAGTGGAGGAGTGGGGTCGTCGGTGAGTGGAGGGGAGCGGAAGAGGAGCGTGGGAGAGAGAGAGAAAGAGGGTAGGGTAGAGAGAGAGAGGGGAAGGGGCGGCTGAAGGAGGAGAAAGAAAGAGAGGAGAGATAGGGTTTAGGTTTTAGGAAAATAAAATGGGCCGGGTGAATATGTGGGCCGGATTGGGTCGGGTAGGTGGTGTAGGAATTGAAATGTCCGAAATATTGTAAGAAAATATGGGCTGGGTATTAAAATGTGGGTTGATTATTTGGGTAGGAGAATAATGTGGGCTGATTATTTGGCTGAAAATTTGTGGATCTTTCCTCCTCTATTTGATTATTCTTGGGCTTCTAATTTAATAACTAGTACAACATATACTATGTGAAGACACTTAATGATTAATATGTGGAAAAATAAGAATTTAACAAAGTGTTGTCTTGTAATTAATTTGGCGGGTTCGACCCCGAAAATGAAACGATGACTAACCGTTTAAAATTTGTGATAAAGTAATGCTCATAATGTTGAAAATAAAAGTAGCGATATTAATAGTAGTATCAATAAAAATAAAATAGTGAAAATAAAGTATTTAGCTCGTTAGTAAATTTAGACGCCCGAGTGAATAAAATTAAATGAAGGAGGGATAAAATTGGGTGTCAACAGACAATCTATTAAACTAGGAGGAATTATTGGTTATGGGTCGGTTCGGTTCGATTTGATTTTGTGAATTATCGGTTCGGTTTATCAGTTTTCAGTTTGTAAATATGCTAAACCAAAACCAAACCGATAAGATAATCGCTATTGATTTTCGATTTATTGGTTTTTGGTACTTAATAATTCGGTTTTCGGTTTAACCAATAAGAAAATGCTCCGCTAATTTATTTATTTATTTATTTGTTTTTTCTTGTTTTCATTTGTTCATATATACACACACTACCTTCATGAATAAAGTCTACACAAATTATAAGACAAAAATTATAAAATGCACCGTAACAATCTTTCAAAAACAAAATAAGGCTAGTTCGCAGTTCATTTGTTCATAAACAAGGCCAACCCCAAATTCTTCAGAAAGAAAACACCACCAAGAAACAAAAACTATAAAATGCAAAAGAAATCGAACAAGAGCAATACCAAGCCGCAACCTTCAAAGATCCAAAAGGTTTGTATTTAAAAAAATAAATTTAGAGCCACTAATATATAATTAGGGATAAAAAGGTAATTTTAACGTAAATTTATTGGGTTATTGATTTAACCATTAACTAAATCCTTAAAATCGAAAACCGAACCAATAACCCAATAAAAAATTTTACAAAACCGTTAACCCGATATCGATAAACCAATAGCTTTTTTATTGGTTCGGTTTACATTTTTGCACACCCCTAGATGGAATGTTGGGAACAAACTTAGGGGTCGCCTGGTATGTTCTACAAGCATAAATGGTGCAACAACAAAAGCATACCCAGTGAAATCTCACAAGTACAAACATAAGTATTCCTCGAATAAAAATTTAATATTGTGTTATCCCTTGTTTAATTACAAATTCTGGGATATGTTATACCAGGATTAGATATAGTACCGGGATAAGTTATCCTTGCTAGATGGTTAAATAATAGTATCAAAATTAGTTATCCCTAGATAAAGCAATAAAAATGACAATAATACCCCTAAGGTCCCTCAAACTCCTTTTCTACTAAATAAGGCGGAGAGTATTTTTTTTTATAAATAAACAACTTCTTCTTAGAAATTATGCAATGCATTTTATCTTTAATTCAAAAACACCCCTAAACTTGACACATTTTCTTACTTTAGTCCTTGAACTATTGACCATTTTAAAAACACCCCTAATCTTGGCCAACTCAATTTAAATTCACCCTCGTGTTAGGACACCTCAGCACTGTGAATCCACGCGTTGTCCACTTAGCATTTTCTTGCTGTGCCATGTGGCAACATAGGGTGAATTTAAATCCACGCGTTGTCCACTTAGCATTTTCTTGCTGTGCCATGTGGCAACATAGGGTGAATTTAAATTTACTTTGCCAATATTAGGGGTGTTTTTAAGTGTGGCAATAGTTTAGGGACTAAATTAATAATTCATGCCAAGTTTAGGGGTGTTTTCACCACTTCAGCCTTTTATCTTTAATACAACAAACTAAACACTGTAAATGAAAAATAATACTCCTCTGTCCCAATTATGTGGCACAATTAAAATTTCGAGATTCAAACTTCTAAGCTTTGAACATGAATACAGAAATAGAAGCTTTAAATTTACCGAAATAAATTCATATATTTGTAAATTATGTAAAAAGTATTTCGAGAGTCAACCAAGCCTTTCTTTGATCGGAATTTCATTAGCCTTTCTTTGATCGGAATTTCATTATATGTCTTTTAAATATTTTAAATTGTTAATTATTATGATTTATATATTTTTTACATACAACAACAAAAACGCACATTGTAATCCTATAAGTAGGGTTCGGGGGTAGTGTGCAGGCAGACCTTACCCCAACCTCTACATACACACTACCCTCCTGAGACCCCACTTGTGAGATTACACGCATATGTTGTTGTAGTATTACAAATCATATTCCCTTTATCCCAATTTATGTGATATATTTTTTTTTATAGTCTATCAAAACGGAATGATACATTTCTATATTTAGAAATAATTTAACTTAAAATTTTCCCTTTTACCTTTAATGAAAGGATTTACAACCACACATATATCTATAGCTTGTTTTAGACCACAAATTTTAAAAGTTTTTCTTTCTTTCTTAAACACCGTACCTAGTCAAAATATATCACATAAATTGGAACGAGACGACGAGATTAATAATTAACAACTTAAATATTTAAAAAAAATACAAAAAAATTTCGAAAAAAAAAACTCAAAATTTCAACTGCGCCACATAAATTGAAACCACTATAACTTGTGTTCAAACGAAACGACATTTTAGTAACTAAAACCAGTCGTGGTTCAGTGGCTAGTAATGGGCCAGTTATTAACTATTGTTTCTAAGTTGACGAGGTTTCGAGTCTTGCTAGCAAATTCCTTTACGTTTCTTTTAATAACAGAACCCCCAAATTATTACCAAAGAGAAAAAATTAGGGTTTACTGTGTAACATCTTTCTCTATCGCCGGCGCCGGAAACCTAACTGATCGGAACTCTTTCTCGCCGTCCGATAAGGCCATCGGAAAAGCTGTGTATTGTGTAAGTTTCTGTTTCTCATAATTGATAATTTAGTGAGATAATTATACTGTATGTATGTTAATTGGGGGAATAATGTTATTAAAATTGACCCTTTTTTTTTTTAATTTTTATAAAAAATGATCCAAACTTTTCTCTTTCTCGCGCTCTATCTCTCTTCCTATCTTGTTATATATTGGTATAAGTGTCTATATATGTTTGTATATTTTGGGCTATTTTTTGTAATGTAGGTTTTGGGCTATTTTTTGTAATGTAAGTGACCAATTTGTATATTTCTGAAATTTTCTCTAATTTAATTCTATTTATAAATTGATTTAAGATAAAGTAGAAAGTCTCAAGTGATTTTGATTTGTTCTTGAAGAATACAAACACATTCTTTCAAACACCTCAATTATGAGACGATATTATGATTGTACAAATAACGATAAGGGGGTAAAATAGTTAAAAGAAAAAGGGATAATTTTAATTATGTATAATTCAGCATAAAATATTAAATCCAGCTTTTTGTCAACAAATCTTTTGAAAATAAATTGATTTTAGAAAATAAATCAAATGCAAAGCATATTACTGTAGATAATGTATAAACCTTATATAAAAGTGTATAAAAGGGTCATTTTGGGTAATATTAGAAATATGGGGCATTTTCGGGTTAATATTTTCTCCAAATAGACATAGAGTGTTATTTTTCCTAAAAAACGCTCCTAATTAATGTTTTTTAAGGGGTGTGCAAAAGAGAATTACGACAAATAATTTTGAGTAGTGGATGGTTATGGATGAAATAATAGTTAGCTGCTTGACGTGCTGTCAAAGATCTCGTTCTCTTAAGTCGATGGATTGTTGACGAAACAACCATGTTTAGTATATTCACTAATGACACCAAGATTTGTCAGACATTTCACTCACTTTTTGACTCTGATTCAAGTGAACCAAAAGTACTTAGGACTGTCAAATTCCAGCATGTAGAAGATTATTACAAGTAAAGCATTCACATCCACCCTCGTGCACATTGAACAAATTTGCAGTGTCTTTTTATTTTATTTTAACTCATCAAACTTGGAATTATTTGCTAAAAATGATTGCTGTAGATGATCAAAGTTAGAATTCTGTGGCAGTTTTCAACAAATTTTAACAAGATGGGATATCCTCTTAGTTGATTCAGGTTACTTCGAGCATGGTATATTGCGGTTTTTGTACAGAGAGCATCACTCGACCCGACTATGTGGATGGCAGAATGTGAGAACTTCATCTCCCAATGTTGTTCTTTCTTCTACATTATAATACTCCTCTCGTTCATTTTATTTTATACATGTTGTTCATTTGTTCTAAGACGCTTCATTTCGTTACGTTATAGATGTTGCCCCTTATGTGGAAGAGTTCTTGAAGAAGATAATTTTTCAAATGAGCCCACTTTTGTTAAGAATGCTGCTGGGCAGGTTAATTCTTTATTTCATATTCTTTTTAATGCATATTAGATTGATATATTTTGGACAGTTTGTTTTTCTTCAAATTCAATCCTATCTCGTTTGAATGGATTGAGATCCTGTTCAGTTTGGACGGTGTGCTTAATCAGGGTTAATGTCAACAACAACATACCCAGTGTAATCAGGGCTAATGTCAACAACAACATACCCAGTGTAATCAGGGCTAATGTCAACAACAACATACCCAGTGTAATCAGGGCTAATGTCATTTTTATTATTTGTAAAAGGAGTTTTTAAGGTGCAAAGCAAGAAGTGGTTAGAAAGTTAATAAAATTCCATAAAAAGATGTGGGCGTAGCGGTCCATAAAGCTGGTGAAAACCATGGTAAACGAGGGTTCAAATCCCAGGGGAGACCAAAAAGCGCTTGGTGATTTGTTCTCATCGTCCTAAGCCTTGGTGGGTGGAGTTTCTGGTATATGTGTTATTTGTGGGAGGTAACAGGTACACGGTAAATTAGACGAGATCGCACAAGCTTGCCGGACACCACTATTATATGCTCAAATGAGGAGATAAATAATACTAAAATGAAATCGAGGAACATGATAAGAAGTTTAAGGGGCAGCTATTGAAAAAGTTGTATGTGTGGTGTCTTGTAAAGTATATTAGTCAATATGTATTCTATCAAGACTAACTTAAATCATGTGCAGAGCCAAGTGGAAGGAAAGCGTGTGAAGACTGTCCAAAGTGTTGATTCAGCTTCACGGCAAAGAACAATAAATGAAGGTATCTTATATACCTTCGATTATTATTTTATCACAATGACTTTATGATCACTGGTGGAGGTTTCAATCCTCATCAGTAGCATAGCATCCCCTTCCCCTTTCTCCCTTCCCTGATGTAACAGAAGACTTTATGCTCCTTGTACCTATTAATATAATGTCTATCATTCTTTTTCCTTTATAGAAAAAGGTTCTATCATGTATTTTTCAGCTTAATGATGTCTAGATGTTTGTTTCTATTAGGGAAAACAAACAAAAAATGTTGATCGAGTTCTCGATTTTCAATAGAAGTTGTTATGTCTTTCTAGAGTACAATTGCATTTGCTTTCTTCAAATTGGTGTGAACTACTATCATCAAAAATGCTATACCCATGTTTAGTTGGTATCTTTGTCTAATGTGAGCTTTTGAATTTAGCTTCCTGAAAGAGGAGTGCTTGCTATTCGTGGTCAATATAGGCATTCAAGTAGAACTATTTTTGAAAATCTTGTAGTAGAGGAACACCCTATTTTGTGTCAAAATCAACTAACTGTGCTCAACAACCTTTTATACAATTATAAGGTTAACCTTTCATCTACAAGATAACTTCCGGTTTCCATGAAATGTACTCATCCAAACTTTAATGTGAAGTATATATGAATGTTTTTCTCAAAGGTCCTCGTTTCTTTTCATGTTTATGGTTAAAAAAGGAGCCCCAAATGATGATAGTGATAGAATATGTAAATTGTTAGATTTTCCCTTAGCGGTTGATGGAAAGAGTTGTTGTCTTTTGTATGGTCTTGGACAATCCTCACCTCATGAACTAGTATTTGGGGTTGAGTTAGGTTTGCGGTTCATTTCTTTACATGGTATCGGAGTCAAACTCATTCCTCTTCTTGGTTTACCCAATAATGGACCCCATGTTATGTTGTCCACCCTCCAGTTAACTATGCATGGGTGTGCCAGACATTGTAGACATTGTTAGATGTTGAGAGAATGGACTGTTGTCTCCTTATATGATTTTGGACAATTCTCACCCTTGAGCTAGCTTTGGGGGTTGAGCGAGGCCCAAGGTCCATTTTCTTAACATCAATAAAGTAACTGATTTATCTTGTTAATATGATGAGAGTAACACCATACTTAGAGGTGCACAAGCTATCTAACAATGTGCGTATATATCACCAATTTGGTTTGAGAATATATTTAATCACTATTTGATATCAATATAATTTTTAAGTATGAACTTCTTTCTGGTACATTTATTAACTCCCCCTTCCTGCAGCATATTATGGTATAGAGAGTATAATGAATGCATTAGGAATTGGCGGTGGCGATTCGATAGCTAATCCAGCTAAGGCCTTCTATGAGGTATGATTTGGCTTATGCGTACCTCTACTAGCATGATATCATTCTATGGCTGAATATATTGCTTTCAGATAGCACTTGAGAGGAATTTCACGAAGGGGCGTAGGAAAGAGCAAGTTCAGGCTGCTTGTCTTTACATTGCATGTAGGTGAGAGATTGTGCTTTATGATATTCTTTTTCAGCATATCTCTGTTCCCTAAGAGAAAAAGAATGGGGATAATGTGTAATGACGCTTAAGATGTTAACAGGTTGACGTAAATTATGTCAGCCATGCATCTGTGGTTTGAGAGTAAAACAAAACATATGCTCTTCCGTTTTAATTTGTTTGTCTTCGTTTGACTTGGCACAGAGTTTAAGAAAATAACGAAGACTTTTAAATCTTGCAGTCTTAAACTAAAGATGTCTGTAATATACCAAAATGCCTGCGAACTACTATTACCAGTAAAGGCTTTCGACATATCATTCATACTTATACCACGAGCATAGAGATGAGAAATAGGAAAAAGGGCGCCCCTGAATCTTGTTGGGTGTAAAGAGTTACACAGAAAGTGACATTCTTTCTGAAACAAACTAAAAGGAAAGTAACACAAACAAATTGAAATGGAGGGAGTACCTAGGTTTTCTAAAACACATAAGCAAAACCTCCTGCGTCCCTAGGGCTCTGATCTAGTGCTCTACAAAGTTGTACGTTTATTTTAACCCGAGTTGGTCTATCAGATGCAATAGTATCAGTATGGTTTTTGGACTTGTGATCTTCATATCCTTGAACTACAAACCACAGTTTTACAGAAGCAACCAAGAAGTATAATTGCTATTACCATCTAACTTTCTGCAGTAATCATAGGTGATGGTGTAGAAGAAAATATAAGAAAGGAGAGTGCAAAATGCAAAGATGTTCAGAAACAGGCAGCAACAGGGAAGAGGACAGAGAACTTGAGAAACAAATTGAAATATGGAGAAAGAAGAGAAGGGTCATCAAAAGTTGCTTTATTATTCCCTCAAGCTGTGGGGTTTAAATAACCATTATAAGAAATACAAACAAGGAAAATAAAGACAATAATTACATTCCTACAAAATCTTCTAATTTCCTAATCAAGGGAATTTGCCAATCTTTCCATATTTACATAGTATAGGTTTTTCCATATCTAACAGGGGGTAAACTGATAAATTATAAATCTTGCTCTGGTTAATTGCGGATGAAACTACTAACTGTATTATGCAGCACAGAGGGATACCAAAGCGGCAAAGTTTTGCCATTATACATATATTGAAAGAGTAATGAGGAATATTATAGTTTTAATTCAATCTTTCAATGTAATTTTCTTGGTCCAAGCTACTATCTAGTGACAAATTGAGGTATCTTTATGTTTATTTTTCTTGCAGGGAAAGCAAAAAGCCATTCCTACTCATTGACTTCTCTGAGCACTTGAGGATAAATGTGTATGTGAGCTTACTTCTGCAAGCATCTTAGAAGTCTTTCTCTTTCATTCTTCTTCTGATATAACACTTCTGCATCAATAATCTTGAGCAAGAGCTTAATGATTCCCCTTCAGGTCAGGAGTTCTTATCATCCTGTTCAGTGTTATGATATTCTATATAGCCCTTAGATCCTTCTTGTAGTTATATTGTGAACCAAATCTTATGTGTGAATTTTTTGTGGTTAGAGTAGATTAGAATAATCTTGCTTCATCTTTAGCTAGAAATGAAAGCAGCCTTATGTGAAGTAGTATTTGTGTTGGATTTGAGAAAGATGAAGGAGTTACAATA
>NC_081351.1:21141326-21154376 GCF_029784015.1 Lycium ferocissimum
TTATAGATGCATATAACATGTTTTGAAACTATATGTCAAAGTTTTATAAGCTACATAAATGTTATGACATAGATTACGAGTTTGGCTCTTTTTATTCGTTCTTAAACTCCGATCAGTTAATAAGTTCACATAACACATGGTTTTTAGTATTACTCTTAGAAAGGCAGTTATGGATATTGTTAGAATAGTCAAGTCGTATATATCTAGGCTTAGTGTTACAATCCCCCATTCATTTTTTTGCACGGATTGTTCTTCAAAGGCGCTGGTCTTTAATTTTTGTCCCTCAAATTGCTAGTCTTTAATAAAAGCCTTTGCCTTAAAAAGTAGCCAAAAATATCTTGAGGTTTTGGATTCGAATTCTATTTCGGTCAAGGCAAGGCATGCCGAAAGTCTACCTTATAAGACGAGAATTTGCTTTAAAGGTATTTTTTCTTACTGCTTTAAGGCAAAAAGGAAAAAAAAAAGAATTACTGCTGAAATTCTCCAAAAGTTAGGACTTAAGGCTTAATTTTGCATCAAAATTCTGTCTTGCGATTTTTTTTATTATTTTTTTCAGTTGGCGTTAGATCATTGGCGAAAAATATTTGGGAAGAAGAGATAATTTGACAGTCATATGTGCCTTCAAGTTTTGGTGACTGTTTTTGGACTAATTTATGTTACCTTTATGCATTTAATTATTTTGCGAAAACAAACATCATCACACTCCATTAAAGAGCATTTTCATGTGATAGAACCTCCTCAAGGAAATCACAATCTCCTTTATTTAAGCTTGAGACAAACAATATAAGAAAGCTCGTACATGCAGGGTTAACTAGAATTGAGGTGTAACTTAAAAAGTTTGCCCAACAATAGAAGTACATGTCTACTTATAGACAACAAAAATGAAATTTTTTTAAGAAAGGGGCAAGCTGTGTTTACGATAGTGAACCTATAACCTAAAAATGAACTCAATATATTGTTACAAGCTCAATATTCATTGGCTATGCTAACAAAGTTTCATATTAATAGTTGTAACAAAAAGAAAATAATATATGAGGTGATGATACTTTTAATAGTGTGAGGTCATTTGAATAAAACTGCCCGGACTTGATTTGAAACGAACAATGTCCCACCATGTCAAAATTATCTTGGATAGTTTAGCCCAACAACTAGTACTCTGCGAGACAATTATGAAAATGGGGAAGTGATGGCGTCAAACCCGACATACTGCCTTTGCGCGGGATAGTTTACAACATTTACTCGTAACTTTAAAAAGTCATATACAAAAAAGGAAGCAATTGGGCTTCAGTTGCCATAAATATCAATTGATGTGTGTGAAACACAATTAAATCTCCAAATAAGCATGAGGTGATGGGTCATGTGAAACTTAGTTTCAGGAATAAATTGTTGGCATGTTGGTAGTTGAGAAAGAAATAAAAATTACATAGTATAAGATGTAGTGATACTCTTCATTGTGTAAGGGTTTTTGAGGAAAACCGTATGGAATAAGTCAATACTGACAACATCACGACATACCAAGTGTATCTTTGCATTATTTTAACCCAACCATTCCAACTCACTCTTAAAACCAATTACAATTCATCTTCTTATCCACAACCTTAACTTTTTGTACAAATTTTCTTTTCCATCCTATATCATAATGGACATTACTTTTTCAAAAGTAAACAAAATCTTGAAACATCCAAAAAACTTATATAAAGTAAAGATAGTTGTACTTCTCTTCTAGATTTCTCTTTTTCTTTGTTAACAAAAGAGGTCAATTATAATGACCCAATCTCTGTCCTTTCATTCATCAGCAAATTAAAAAATTCATCCATAGCTCTAACAGAGGACCCTTTGTAATCATCCTCATCTCTAGCAGCATCTTTAATCATTTCTTTAACTTCACAAGCTTTACCCCTTAATCTTTTCCCCTTTTCACTTTCAGTACCCATAACTAACTCAATCTTTTCAATTATGTCCCCATAACTTACATCAAATGTTGTCCCTCTAGCCATTTCCACACAAACACCAACTTCTTCTTCCAAGAACTTAGCATTAAAAAACTGATCAGCTGCCATTGGCCATCCAATTAATGGTACCCCATTAATTAGTGATTCAAGAACTGAATTCCAACCACAATTACTTAAAAATCCACCTGTTGATTCATGAACCAAGATTTCAACTTGTGGAGCCCAATTTAACACTATTAGTCCTCTTTGTTCATTTTCTTGATTTTTTTGAATAAACCCTTCTGGTAACCATTCTTCTGGTTTAAAATCAGCATTTACATCAAATCCTAAAGGTGGTCTAACTACCCAAATGAAATTTATTTCAAGACCATCCAATGCTTTTGCTAATTGCACCATTTGGGATGCTGAGATTGTGTTTTGTGAACCAAAACATATGTAAAGAACTGATTCTTTTTCTTTTCTATCTAACCATTCTTTACATTTTTCTAAGGGAAGTCCTGGTTCTTTCCTAGGAGTACTTACTCTGTCATTTTCTTGAAAAAGTATTGGTCCTATTGCCCAAATTGGTATACATAATTTCCTTCTAAAATACATCAACGCCATTGTTTCAAACTCTTCAACTGTATTAAAAAGAACCCCATCTGAATTTTCCCAAGTTGGAAGATTTTTCAGCTGGAAATTTGAATAAGGGTCATTTCCATCAGCTATAGCTAAACTAGGTGACAATTGTGTAACATGAAATTTTCCAGCTTCTTGAAAATCAGGCAACATAAACTCAAGTTTATCTGTATGTCTATGAGGTAAATTTAACCACATAGAGTAATAACAAGCTAATCCAAATCCACCAGCACCAACAAAAATAGTATGAAAAATACCAAATTCATGAGTTACCTTAGCTGACCATCCAAAAAAGAAATCTGCTATAACACAAATTGGTGGTATCTTGAAATAACCAATCTTTACATCAACAAGATCACTAAGAATTTTTCTAAAGTTTGGTTCAAGTGAAGGAGAAACTTCAAGTTTTGAAAGCAAGATTGTAAGGTAAAGAATCAGTTATTTCAGTATCTGGTGGAAGACCATGTTCAGTACTGTTAAAAGGTATTTCAAGAAACTGAATTGAATGGTTTTTTTGGAGTGATGATTTGAGTTTCTTGATGTTTAATGGTGTGTTTATGAAGGTGATTTGATAACCCTTTTGGATAATCTTGAAAGCTAAGGCTAAGAAAGGGATTATGTGGCCTTGTGCCATGAAAGGGAAAAGGACTATGTGATCTTTGTTCTCTTTCATGTTTTGTAGCATGGAAAGAAGTAGAAGATGGTAAATGGAGGAAAAAGAGAATGATTTCTTGTCTACTTGTAAGGTAAAGTTTTATACAAGAGCATTAAATGGGTGGTTGGATTGAATTTGAACGGATAAATATAAATTAGTTAATAAATGAGTGAGTTAAATAACCTGTCCAAAGATTATTTGAATAGAAATTAGATTGGATATTTGAATCCGTTCAACTGTTACTAAATTTTAAATTTTTTGTTTGTTTAGAGGGCTGCTAATGTATTTGGCCATAGTTTTAATTGTTGTAGGATTATTAATTGAATTCTTATAGAGGTTTTTGACTTTTCATGCATCATTGGACCATCAAACCTTAGAATTTAGTGACATTGGGAGAAAAATAAGTGTATCTGAGTGATAGCAATAGTAGAAGATGTTTTTCAAAAGTTAAAAAAAATAAACTTCAGAAGCACTTTTGATACTTCATCTAAGCATAAATTATTGCTATGATATTGATAAAAGTACATTTTAAATTAATTAATCAAACAATCTACTCCGTCTGTCTCATTTTAAGTGTCTTATTTTTCTCTTTATTCTGTTTCAAAAAGAATGTCTCTTTCTCTATTTAGTAAGTTGATAATTTCTACATTCTACATGACAAGTTTATAACCACAAAATTTAAAGGACATTTTAGTACATTGTACACATCTTTAATTTAGAATCACAAAATTTAAAATCTCTCTTTATTTCTTAAACTCCTAAATTTAAGACACTTAAATTGAAACGGAGGGAGTATTATTCTCCAAAAAATACTTTTTTCGAAAAGTTGTCTCAACGAATTCTTTTTTTTTTTTTTTTTTTTTTGAATAATAAAATTTTGAAGTTCGGTGAAATAAGCTACTAGTGAGCCATTGCATCATAATATCTTGGTGATCAAGTCATGCTGATAATGATTATAATGGCGTCTCCCCAGTTCTGGACTTCTCCTGATCGGGTAATAACAGATATCAACATCATTAATTAAAGGGCAATTTACATAAATGATTACATTTGCGGGAAAGGAGGGGGGGTTAGGCCATTGCTACACTTTAACTAATTACATTTCGTAATTACGATGAATGTATTACGCTACGAGAAATTGTATTCAAAATTAATTTGATCGAAATTTCGTTGTATTCAAGTTGATTTATTTGATTCAAATCGATTTTTGATGTATTCAAACTCGAGGTGTATTAGTCAAATGTATTGATGAATTGTATTCGTTTGTAGTTACGTTCTGTTTGTATTCACTTTGTTATATTTAAAATCGATTGTATATAAAAAAAAAAATATCCTTCAAAATACACCCCAAACACTGAATTTTACACTAAAAAAATTAACGAATACACTCAAATACTGAATACAAGAAATAAAATTCACTGTATTCATTTGTATACACTTCAAAATTCATTGTATTCATTTGTATACAAAAAGATCTTCGAAAAACACTGTATACACTGTATGTATACAACAATACAGTGTATTTTCAAGTCAGATCTGAAAAATACAATGTATTTTTCGATCGTATACGAAAAATACAAAAGATATTTTTCGGTCGGTATCTGGAGAATAAAGTGTATTCGATAATACAAAATACACTAAATCAAACCCAAATCTAATCGTTTCGTCCAAATTCGACACCAACGCCACCATATCTACGAAAACACCGTTGTCACCATCATTTTCACCAACAACTGCCGATGTATCCTTTATCGTCACCTTCACTCCGACGATACAACAACGATGACCGTCATTGTCATCGTCACCGTCACCAACAACTCCGCCACGGGAAAGAGAGAGAGAGAGAGACGATAACGGAGAGAAAGCCGCAGCCGCCATCAACAAAGACAGCAGGACTCGACAGTGGCGAGGAGAAGGGAATGGAGGGAGCTGTTGTGGTTGTTGTGGTTTGCGGCGAGGAGAAGGGAACGAAGGGAGCAGAAGGAGAAAGGAACAGAGGGAGCAGTGGTGGTGTGTTGTTGTTGGTTGGTGGCAGGAACTCGACGAAACAGAGCGTATGTATGATCCAAGATAAAAAAATTATAAATAATAAAAATAAAATATTCTACTTTAAATATATATATGTAGCTATTAATTGTATTTAACATATTACTCTTGGCTATAGGATGTAATTAATTTAAACTATAGCTACTAAATATAATTACCTACTAGTGTTTGCCACACCATGTAAATTTCCCTTAATTAAAGGACATGGAAAACGAGACATTGCCAAGTCACATTTTGTGATTTATTGGACTCAAAATTAGACCCAAATAGAATAGTTAGTGCAGAAGGACAATATTAACTCAAGAGTATTACATGCAAGGGTCCAGTTGAGCCCAGTTCAAACGGAGGGGGAAAAGTAAATCATTTCGCAAACCAGCAATTTTGAACCTTCTCCCATATCATTTTTACCTTACAATAACAACTAGTCTCAATCCCAATTAAGTAAAATTTCATTTTCACCTTATTTACGCAATAATATAACTATTTGTGTGTAGTAGATCCTTTACCAAATTCCTCTGATAATGCTCAGACAAACCCTCAAGTAATAAAGCAACATTGCCACTTTTTGAAAAATTTATCATCAGTCTCAAAGACGAGGCTACTTGGAACTGAAACAACCACAATGATTCTACTTTCAAAAAGTGGGTGAGTCAAGAACATACAAATCATAAGCAGGAAGTTATTCTTCCAATATAAGTTCCTACAGTTAATGCATTACTAATGGACTAATGGTGAAGTCCACATTGCAATCTGCAGAAGAATGATGGTTGAATAGTTCAACACTTGAACTAGTTATTTGTATACACGAGACGAGAAAAGTAGGGACACCTAATATAAAATGACTAGCGATCTAACTTTCGGCGCCACTCCACCAAAAGCTAACCGAAAAGCTTGGCGTGAGAGAGCGGACGTAGTGCCACCATTTAGGGGGGATGTAAAGCATCTCACCTTCCTCTAAAATGCAGTCCTGAAACTCCAGGTCTAATATCTTTGGGAACTCTGTTTCATCAATGTTGTCTAGATCAACCTTCAAACAAGATTTCAAATGTGTAAGACGACAAGCTCCGGGATATATCAACCATCTAAAGAAAGCAACAACCATAAATTGGAAGTGCAAAACGATATCAGAAATTTTTTGTAAGTCTTTTTTTATGTGTATTTCTTCTTTTTCTAGCCAAATATATAAAAATAACTTGATTAGAATATCATTATCTTTAGCCAAATAAAAATTATAGTCAAATTATTGTTGTTCCAGGTTTGTTTTACAGATTTGGCTCGAAAAAGATGATTTAAAAAATGCCACAAGGACAAAAAAAAATGTGGCAGCGGGAGTGTCACACTTCCATGGGTTGTCAGCGTCCAAGGGGGTCGTGCCTATCATATTGTCAAGTTGAGGGGGGTAATTAGGCCAATGCAAAGTTTAGGTGAGCACTGAATAAAAGTCGTCAGCCTGGGGGGGTCCCGGTCTATTCTGCCTATTTTCTAGTATTCACTCTCTTCTCAAAAAATATATAATATTCACTCTATCCTAAAAGTGTAGTCCTACTTCCCTTTTCAGGCCATCCCAGAATTTTAATTAGTTACTAACCTAAACCAGTTTCAAAAAAGTAAGTAACCTAAAAAGAAAATTTAATTTCATAAAACTCAGTAAGTAACCCATTTTTCGGAAGGACTTTTTCTTTATCCTGCTCTCTGAGAACATTAGTCAATAGGTTGGATCATCTCCCTGCTCCCCAGTTAATGACACTCTTTCCGCGTGGTAACATTGTAAAATGCTTGATAAAGTGCCATCTCTATATAACATTCACAGCCTTTTAAGAAGAATTAGTATATAAACTACACAATTATTAAAACGAACTATTAAACAACTTAAACATTTTCACCTCTTCTTTTAAATACTATGCCGAGTAAGATAAAGAGACTAACATGAATGGAGTTAGTAACAACTACCAAAGGTAAAAATAGTGAATAACAGACCATTGAAATAAATTCTAGTGGAACTGCAATTAAAAATAATGCAGAATCATATACCTGGCTGGAATTGGTAAGCATGGTTTCACTATGTGGGTAAAGCTCATCGGATAGTGATGCCGGGTAAAGCCGTACATACTTTTTGCCAACAACCTGGTAAAGTGAAATGAAGAAGATCACAAGTAATAATAGAGAACATATCAACGTACAGACAATAACAGAAATTTCCCTTAAAAGAAAAATCAATAAGCAATCACCTATGGCTCAACCTAATTTAAACTTTACATTAAGCTTAGGTCTAGCTAATTGTAAGAATGTGTCTGCTGTATGGCTGTACCTGAGCAAGTATATTATGGTGAGGATCGTGATGCAAAGGCGTCACAGTCCCGGCTGGACCAAACCAAGCATTAAGCGACCTGATCTCCCCACCTCCAGTAAAACAATAATCAGGAATAACGATATCTTGCCGTAGCTCTTGTATCTGTCATTCAGCTACATAGCTAAGCCACTAATTTCAAAACAATAAGTTCAAGGTAAAAGTGTTTACACAAATATACAGAAATAAATATAGAGGAAAAACTATGCCTGATCAAATAATTGATGCTGAGCTAAGTACGTAGTTTCCACAGAGGTAGTGTCATTGGACCAGATTCTCTCAAGAAATTCAGAGAACGTGATCAGCTCTTGCTTCCATTCAGGGCACAAATAGTTCTTTCCGACCTGAAAGATGGTTTAATTCCAAATCAAGTTTTGAGTGAAAAGTAGAATATGCAGGTCTCTCCCAATGTCCACCCTACCCTGAGGTACACAAAGACTAATGAAGATAAGGAAACTGTCCAAGTCAGTTTTTTCTTCTTCCTTTTTTTTTTTTTTCCTTTTGGGGGGGTGTGAGTTGTTTTGTTTTTTCTTTCAAAAAAAAAAAAAAAAAAGTTGGACAGTTTCTCAAGGCGTTCTTTGTGCATTCCAACTTTCCCCTCTTTGACAGGCAAAATAGGAACTGCTCTCATACAATTATTCTGTACCATTTAGTTTAACAAGCTTATATTTGGAGAGAATGTTAATAACCAAAATTACCTTCTGACTCCTTAAGCTTAACCAAGTAACCTAAGGAAAACCAGAAGCAACTTGTAAATCGAAAAAATATAACAAAACTAAACCTGAAACATGCTTCAAAGCTTCATCCTTTTAAAAATGAGGATACTCTTCTTCGTCTCTTGTGTCCCACATCATGACACTTTCAGCTGCCAATGATTGACAAAACTAATTTTTTTGTGAAACTGGTAAAAAGGATCATGACTGACGAAACTAATTAAGGACGGACTGGCAAACTCGTTTGCTGGAAGCTACCCCAAGATATATACGCTCACCACCCAAGTCATCAAAAACAATTTATATGTCTCTGGCACATACATACACTCACAAGAAAGCTTAACTTTTTCTTTCCAATCCAGTCAAAGATCCAGTGCTGAATTTTGCTGTTTATCGATAAATCATGATGTATACATATAATAGCTCAGGGATTAGTCTTCGTAATACGATAACCCAGTCCAAAATTGTAGCTAGCTTTCCACGTTCACAAGATAAATGTTTCGTATCTAAAAAGTTCTCTTGTAAGCAATGTCAACTCTAATGCAATCAATGTGTGAATTAATTCCATCTCCTATTCTCTTTCTATATTCTAACTTGGACAAAAAGTATTATCAGGATTTACGTTCCTGATCATTTTCTTAAGAAAAGGACTTATCTTCTTGATATGATTAGAAACTGCTGATTAATTTAATGTCTGAATATGCAACAGATACAGAGTTCAGTTGACCTGAAATAATAATATGAGTAAATGTAATCACCTCAACGGGACTGTACGGAAGCCAGCAACCTTTCTAAGGTAATTCATGTCATTCCACTTATTCTTGGCAGGCCAGTGATCCATGGAATCTCTGATTACCACCGGGGATCCTGATAAATAATGGTCTCTCAGGAATGCCTCCAATGATAAGGCTGACCTTTTCCCTACTAACATACAAGACAGTGACTTAAAAGGTAACAACTGCTGCACCTGCAAAGTCAGTACAAAAGATAAACAATCACACTTCTCATATCTCAAACACACTATTAGCACTCAAAGTAAATGCTAGACCACCTCAACTATCTGAGAGGTTAGAAGCACTCACTGATGAGCTCACCTAGAAAACATGTATCAATTAATAAAATTCGTAAAATGAATTCAAATATTTCAACAGCCAGCTGGAAGAAATAGACTAAAATGCTATAACTGAAGGTTTAGAGGTTTTCCAACCGATTCGACAAAAAATGGAACAAATAGACTAAAATGCTATAACTGAAGATTTAGAGGTTTTCCAACCGATTAGACAAAAAAAGGTATAAGCTAAGATTTAACGAGGATCCTACTTAATGTTCAAAACAAAAAAGGATCCTACTTATATTCTCAAAAAGAAAGAAGAGGATCCTACTTCTTCATTGGGGCACTCCATGAATAACCTAAACCTATTAATTACAAAATGCAAACAGGATCGCAAAAATGGATGCTTTACATTACAATTTGCTAAAATGGATGTGAGACAACAAAACATTTCTAGATTTAGATTTACAAAATCTCGTTAGTAAGATTCAGAAAGTAGATTCCTTGACCAAAAAAAAAGACTCGGAAAGTATATTAACAAACCCCAAGTTCCTAATCATGCTTTTCCAAAGTTTAAGCAAGGAAAGAATCTGATTATTTCCTATCCCGCTCCACAATTATTTGTTCATATTATACCACATAGCACAAAACGCGAAGAGGGGGGATTAACAATGACTGAAGAGTGAACAGGGAGATTAATAAAAACGAAATGCAGAATATTTATAGTAGTTCATTAAAAGGAAATGAGAAAAAGCATGAAACTCTATGAAGAAAGCACATTTAAAACCAGCGATAATATGAGCTAACTTCCAATTCTAATCGATCATTTCCTCAATTGGCATATCTCCCCTAAAGAAGAAAACACACACAGAGAAAAGTCATACAAGAATTTCACCAAAAAAATTCAAGTGAAATGATCCTCATATCCTTACAACTAAGCAGGCATGTATAGACACTGATTTACAGATATTAAGTGAACAGAGCACAATGCAATGCACTTTACAAAAAAAAAAAAATGGATTGAAACTGTAACATTCTTAAGTTCAACAGATTCTAAAAGACTTAAAATAGTCATAATTTCTCCCTCTGTTCCACCCCTACGGCTTTGGTCTAGTGGTAAGAGCTCACCAGAAATGTGGGTTCCACGCACATCACAAGTTCAAACCCCGCCACAGTACAAAAACCTGACATTTAAGTGGATGAGGGTAGAGCTACAGGCCCATTATCCAACGAGTTTCGAACAAAAAAAGGATCTCCCGACTTTCTAAATTTTTTAGTCTAATATGACATGTTCAATACCGTGAGTTTCAAAAGTCTTACAGTACTTTTCTTCTTAAACTTTGTAACCGCTAAAAAGATTCACATAAACCGAAACAAGAGTAAAGTTGATTATCAAAATCAGATTTTTTTTCCTTTTTTGTTTTCTTTTCCAAATAAAGCTTAATAGCGAGCTGAACAACAGAACAAAACGTAGATTGCGAGTGACGAACCTCACCTCCGCCACATTAATTTCTTGAGAAACAAATTTAATCTCGGATTCACCTTTTTCTCCAAGATCACTCCTCGCTTTCTTCGAGGCCTTCAATCGCGAGGTTCAATTCATCTCTAAGCATCATTCCTCCCATAATAAGTCCCATATCTAAAGCTTTAATCGCCTGAGTAAACTCACCAGCAGCATAATGAAGTTTCGCTAAGTGTATACATGCCATTGAATACGCATCTCTCCATACAGGCACAACCGAATGCCATGGACCTTGAAGGAAAATATTTTATTTAGAATATCATATATCTTTGAATGCTTTCTACATACAACGGGAAATTCTCAAGCCACGTAGCTCAATATACAATATTATACAACATTATACCTGGGGAAATCATTAGACATAATGTATCAACCTTGTATAAAAGGTGTTTATACACAAATATGGGCTAAACTGGTAACAAACTCAAAATGCGGGCTACATGGCATAAATATTTTCTCCCAGTAGACATAGAGCACAATTTCCCTACCACAATCTCCACGAAACTTACCTTACCTCAAAACAAGAAAACAATTCCTATATAAATTTGACTATAAATCCTAACGAGACATGAATTAAAATACCAAAATCCTAACCAGCTTTTGATTTCCTACAATTTTGATTTACTTTTTTGAGTTAATAAAAACACACACCTCAACTATCACTTTTTCATGAGTTTCCTACCTCGACTATTCATAAAAACACATGTTCACTTTTTCTACTTGAGTCGTTTAGGTATAAAAAGTAAACAACTAATAGTTGACATGTGTTATTATAAATAGTTAGTAATAGTTCAGCTAGTAAACTCACACACTAGTTGACTTGAGGCAGGAAATTGACCAAAAAGTGACATTTCGAGTGTGTTTTTATCAATAAGGGTCAAAAAACACACCTAAACTACCACTTTTTCATGAGTTTCCTACCTCAACTATTTATAAAAACACATGTTCACTTTTTCTACTTGAGTCGTTTAGGTAGAAAAAGACTGATAGTTGACCTGTGTTTTTATAAATAGTTAGTAATAGTTTTTGATGAAGTAAATAGTTAGTAATAGTTCAGCTAGTAAACTCACACACCAGACACACCAGATAGTTGAGGTAGGACATTGACCAAAAAGCGACATTTCGAGTGTGTTTTTTATCATTAAGGGTCAAAAACACACATGAACTATCACTTTTTCATGAGTTTCCTACCCTCGACTATTCATAAAAACACATGTTCACTTTTTTTACTTGAGTCGTTTAATGAAAAAAATGACCAACTGATAGTTGACGTGTGTTTTTATAAATAGTTAGTAATAGTTCAGCTAGTAAACTCGCACACCAGATAGTTGAGGTAGAAAATTGACAAAAAAGTGACATTTCGAGTGTGTTTTTTTTTTTTTCCTATCATTAAGGGTCAAAAACACACCTAAAGTAACTGTGCGAGTTTATGACGTGAATTATCACTAACTATTTATAAAAACACAGCTCAACTATTAATTATTCACTTTTCCTAACCAAACGACTCGTATAGTTTGAAATTGGCGCACTGATAGTTCAGGCAAGAAACTCACTTAAAAAATATATATATATATATTTAGATGTGTTTTTGACCGATATCTATTTTCAAAACAGACCTGAGTGTAACTGTTCCCACGCCATTTCCTTCGCCGCCTCCGCCGCTCTTATATCTCCGGCCGCCGCCAGTGACGTCATCGTTGCGTATGCATAGCCGCCTTCCTCCGCTATTCGCTGTAGTAGATTCGAACGTTCTCCGTCGAGAAACGGCGTTTCTAGAACTCCGTCGTCGGTACCGGCGATTTCTCCGGCGGCTCCGTTATCGGCGAATTTTCCGGCGGCGTCGGTTGGTGACGTGGACATTGTGGAAATGGTCTAGAAGGTTCGGTGAGTTGAAGGAGAAGGAAGGTGAGATATTTTTGTTAGTTGCTTTTTTTGGGGCGCCGTTTTATATGGGAAAAAGTGCATTGACATGCCTTGTTGGAAATATCTAAAGTGAAACTATCTAAGATATTATTTGTATACTCATCCCTCTTCGTCTTAATTTAAGTGTTTCCAGGGAATTCGCGGAATCCCTTTTTTTTGGGTTCAATTTTTTTTTCATGGGGTTTGGGGGTGTTAATTAAATAAAAAAAAAAAAAAAAAATTT
>NC_081351.1:21154476-21169810 GCF_029784015.1 Lycium ferocissimum
TGAAATAATATTTCACTTTATAATGTGTTAAGGTAGCGGTAAATTCTCTGTGATGGTCTAAAAAAAGAATGCAACACATGAGGTGTGAATTAGATCAGTGGCGAAGTCAGAATTTTCATTAAGACAATTTAAAATATCTAAAAGTAAACTCATGAAGAAGTCAAGAAAATTCGACATGTACTGCATATAAATACACAATTTTTTTTTAGACCTTTCACGTATAATGTAATTTTTCTAAACGAACGAGGTTCAGATGAACCCCATTAAGGTACTACAGTACCTCGAGTTCGAAGCTACAATCGAATTTTGAATAGTGGGTCATTTGCTATTGAAAATTTCTAGTATAAAAAATATAGTGATAAAATCTTTGAGTTATTAATCAACAAAGCTAGGTTTTGGGTATTTTAATTCACTACTTTTTCTAGCTATGAAAATTTACAAAAGTCACTTTTTCTTAGATATACAATAATATCTTAGATACTTTGGACTTTTCACTTTAGATTAGATATTTCCACCTATGCCATGCACTTTTTCCGTATTAAAAGGGCCCCAAAAAAGCACCAACAAAAATATCTCACCGAACTTTCTAGACACACAAACCGCATTTCCACGTCATCTGCAGTTGAAAGTTTCTAAATTATAAAAAAGATATAGTGATAATATTTTCGAGGTATTAATCAACACATTATTTTAAGTCTTAGTATCTCAAATTAGGTTTTGGATTTTTTTTTAAATTTACATAAGTCATTTTAACTGGCACAAAGTTTAAGGAATAAATGAAACTTTTAAATCTTATGGTCCTAAATTAAAGATGTTGTAATGTACTAAAATTTTATTTGAATCTTGTCATTTTAAATTTGTCATGTAAGATGTTTCAATTGTCAACCTATTAATGGTTAAGTCTACAAATGACCTCCTGTGTTGACTAAGGGTTCCAAACCTTCCAAAAGTGATAGGTATGTATTCTTTCTTGACACTCTTTAAGGGATGGTTTTGATATTTTGGCTCCGCTTAATATATCTTTTTTTTTTTTTTTTTTTAAATAGCCTAGAAATTCACTAGGCAAAACTTTTGTTGCCCATTGGCATAAATTTTGGACATAAATTAGTTTTGCATATAAGATAGAAGTTTAGGATATTTCAAGACAATAAATTTATCTAATTGACGACAAGTTTTATCTTATAGGCAAAAGCTAGTACTTCTGCTTGATGAGCAACAAAAGTTCTTCAAAAAGATTTTTTTCAAATTGAAGTCATTTTTTAAAGATTTTGGTAAGTGGGGATAAAAATTCAAGACCGGACACTTTGAGGACACCATCAGTGGAGGAGTCAGAATTTTTATTAAGGGGTTTAAAATATGAAAAAGTAGACGGACAAAGAAGCTAAGGGAGTTCAACGTCTACTATATATACATAAAAATAAATTTTAACCATATATAAACGGTGCAATTTTTTGGATGAATCCCTCGCTCTCTTCCTCCATCCACCCTGGACACACACCACATGCTATTTTCTGAAAAATATAAAAAAGACACTTTTTTAAACAAACGAAAATTAATAAGACACTCAAAATTGAAACGGAGAAAGTAAGGTGCCGGTTGGCCGTAAATATTATTCCTTTTTTCCGGAAACTTTTTTTACTTTTTTCCGGAATTAGCATTTGGCCATGAAAATTCCGAATAAAACTTAGAGTTGTATTCCGGAATAGCAAAAACTCAAAAAACTTGTTTTTTTAAAAAAATTCACTTTTTTCACCTTTTTACAACTACATTTCACCAAAAACTACAATTTCAAAAATTACGGTCAAACACAACTCCAACTCTAACTTTAAAAATTCCAAAAAAAGTAAAATATTTTTTGATATTTATGGGGCAATTCGCAGAATTGCCCTTCTTTTGGGGTGGTCTTTAAATTTTGCCCCTCATATTTGAAATCTTTAAATTTTGCCCTTCTGCTAACACCCATAGGTTCCAAGTTCGAACCCACGTGCGATCAAAATTTTAAAAAAAATTCGCAAGCGAGAGTTTAAATTTCGCTATGCTTAGGACCGGCATACTTTTGTTGAGAATTACCAAAGTTATGCGGACCCGGCATCTTAATTTATGCCTGTGGGCGGATTTGGCATAAGTATGCGGTCCGCATAAAAGTTTGCCCATTAAAAGTATGCCCCCACCGCATAACTTTGTGAAGGAATTATCAAAGTTATGCGGACCCGACATACTTATGCCTTATGGGCGGACTTGGCCTAAGTATGCCGAGTCCGGCATAAGCGAGTATAGCCGTATATTGTACGTTTGGAAATTCCAAGGTCGTCGTGGAAAGTTGAGGGCGAGACATTTTCAAAAATTATTTTAATGGACGAGTTGTATAAATATTATTTATGACTATTATTAGTATGTAAATATTGTGAAAGGTTAAGGCCACAAAGAGAAATTCGTAAAGGGGTCGTGGAATTAGTGCGGAAGGCTAGGGGCAATATGGTAATATTAAAGAAAGTCGAGGGCAAAACGGTAATTTCACAAGGTATTCAAGAGAAGGGCCATGTGTTCATATTTCTTCTAGTGAAAGCCATGCAA
Source organism: Lycium ferocissimum (assembly GCF_029784015.1). Taxonomy (NCBI): domain Eukaryota; kingdom Viridiplantae; phylum Streptophyta; class Magnoliopsida; order Solanales; family Solanaceae; genus Lycium; species Lycium ferocissimum. Next base: position 21,157,051 of record NC_081351.1, read on the forward strand.
AAATGCACATGCAAAAATATGGAAAAAGGATGACAAAATAAGAAAATTCTAGAAAATAAAAGAAAGGGAAAAGAAAAGAAAAATCTAGAGAGGGGCATGTGCCCCTCACATGCATGCAATATGTATATATATAAGAGAGGGGTAGTCATATTTTAGCAAAGAGAGAAGAAAGCAAGAAAGAAAGAAAGAAAGAAAAAAAAAATGGGAGAACCATTCGGCCATACCTTGGCGCGAATGGGTGTCTTGAGAAGAGAGCAAGAAAAATATTTTTCTTCTTAGTTTTCCTATCAAATTGAAGATCCTCTACAACATGGTGCAAGTATTGAAGCAAGTAGAAGGATGTTTGGTGTCATGCACCAATCCTACACCAAGTGGGAAGTTGAAGGAAAGGTAAGATTTCATCTTTTTTTTAAGTGTTGTGGATGGTTCATATATGTTGTAAGTTGAAGAAATGAATGAAATTCATAAAGTATGTGCATGCATGGTGTTGGCCGAATGGAGTAGGTGTTGTGTAGAAATGATGAATTAATTTTATTTTAGAAGTTTGATTGTTGTGTTGTGAATTCCATAATGTAAAATGAATGAAAACCATGAGTTGGGTGTTTATGGTGTTGGCCGTGTGGTCCTTGTGTGGTGTAGAAGGAAATGAAGCAATTCTAATTAGTACTTTGGTTGTTATGTTGTTGTTATATTGTATAGAGATGGATGAAATTGCATAAAGACATGTAAGGAATGATTATGGTTAAAATAGGTGTTTTGGTAAGTTAGTGTCAATTGATGTAATTCGATGTTCTAGTCGTTGTCGCTATGGATTATGTGACGTTGAATGAAGAATGTGGTTGAAGTTAATGAATATAGATGATAATGAAATGTATGGTTGTGATCGAAGTTGAAGGTATCGGATGAAGTAGTATGTAGATTAAGTTGTTGGGACATTATGTGAATTGAATAGAATTGAATTGGATATTGATAGTATTGTTGTTGGTTTGGCCGAGTTGAATTCTCGGGTTTGTTATTGTTGATTTGGGGCGAGAGCCACGTCTCGGGGGATGGTGCATTTACGGGGGGAGGTCTTGCAAATTCCGGCCAGAATATAAGTGAATTTATACGAAAAGTTGGAACAAGTGAGGAACAATGGACTAAATGATTATGTGAATTCTTTTGTGTGTAGATTGACAAGTTTGGACAAATAAGCATAACTAATTGGTCGCGGCACAGGTATGTAAGGCTTACCCTTTATTCCTTTTGGCATGTCTTAGTACTACTAGGCTATGACCCGTGTCTCGGGAAATTCCACTCTTAGAATCCGAGCTTAAGTATGTACTTTGTTCGTTCCTTAAGATCTACTCTTTGATGGGACCAAAATAAGACTTTTATGTTTTCAAAAGATTGAATTTCAAAGGTCTTATAAAGAATTTTGACTACAAAAGGGTTCCGAACTTCAAACGTCCGTAACTTTTGCATACGAGCTCGGGATGCCCCAAAACATATTAGGTAAGTTTATAAGACATAACTTTCCCCTAACTATCATAGTCGGGCCCGGATGGGGTCGGAACCCGTCCGTGGGGCCCGCGGCTCTTCTATGCTACCCCCAATGACTTTTGAGAAAAACTTTGTACTATTTTCGTCTTGACTTCCGCATATGGATTTCTTACTTATTTGATAACTTATGATTATAATTTTATGTATTTGGTTGCTCACAACTCTGCTCGTGCTTATGGTCGTTACCTCGTTCACCGAGTCCCGGGCCGGTTATGCTCGTGCGCAACATGATAAATTCGGTGTGATGCGTATTACGGTTCACCGAGCTCCTCTCCGGAGGGCCGGTTCCGTTTGGTGTGATCTTGTGTTATGGCGTTATGGTTGGCTATGTTGTGTTACGGGGATATGTCGGGTTACGGAGATATGAAATCTTCGGTGTGATCTTGTGGCGTGGCGCCAACGACGACGGGCGACCACGTTCTAAGACCTATGCATGATTTGCATTGTAACTATACATTTTGATACTTTGCATATTACATCTACTTTCTGTACTTTGTTCCTATGGTTCTGTATTTCTGCTTTACATACTCAGTACATATTCCGTACTGACCCCTGTCTCCGGGGGCTGCGTTTCATGCCACGCAGGTACGCACTGCGATCGGGGAGACTCTGTGAGGGAGGTCTTCGGCGGAATTGGCGAGCTCCGCCTTTCTCGGTCTGCCGCGAGTCCGAGTATTCATATGTTGTGCTTCTACGATTTGTGTTAGAGACTTTGCGGACGAGTCGTGGATCTGCGAGTGTCGATCGTAAGCGAACCATTTGTCCATAGATTTTGTTTGGTCTAGTACGAGATACGTATGCAAGCGACGGTTTGCTATGGTGGCCTAAATGGCCTATATGTTCGTGTCTGTATGTACGTTCAGGCGATGTACATTCCGCCTGCCTACGGGTTTGATGTGATATTGATATGTTTGATATGTTCGATACACGGGCCGCCTAAGACGACGTACGATTCTCGGTTCTTTTGAAAATCCTTACGTATGTTCCATGTGATCTGATTTGGAAATTCGAAAAGAATAGGTATGAAGTCAGAGTCCGAGGGTTCGCTCGACCCCGTATATGGGGTCGGGTGCCCATCACACCCTAATAAGGTTGGGGTGTGACAATAACTTTGATAATTCCTTCACAAAGTTATGCTGGATCCGACATAAAAGTTCTGACACTTAGTAGGAAATATGTTCCCTCGATTCAATGCAAATTTGGTCTTTCGGTCGCATTACAAAACAAATACGTGGTAGTATACGAGTCATTTCCATTTTATATAAGTGTTCAAGCACTTCGACCCAGGGAAAAGAGTAAACTTATGCCACAAAGAGTAGAAATAAACAAAATTTAGATGCACGTATTACGTGTTTGAGGCCAAAAAGCTCACCGTTTCTCGCAATATTTATCTTTCGCCTTTTACGAGAAAAATAGAAGAAGGAAAATATGTTCGATAAATATGAAACAACAATAGGAAAACGATAGACAATATAAAAGTATGCCCCCAATCGCATAACTTTGTGAAGGAATTATCAAAGTTATGCGGATACTTATGCCTTATGGGCGATTTAATAAGTATGCGGGTCCGCATAAAATTTGTAATTCCTTAACAAAAGTATGCCGGTCCAAAGATACTGGCGACCCAAATCTTGTCTTGCGATTTTTTTTTTTTAATTTATGCTTGAGCGGGGTTCGAACTCGAACCTCAAGATTTTATGAAAGCTCAAAACAGTAATACAAAGGGCAAAAATTAAAGACCAAAATATGAGAGGCGTAATTTAAAGGCACTAATATGAGGGAAATTTAAAGAATACCCCCCAAAAGAAGGGCACTCAGCAAAAAAATGATATTTATGGCCAAACGGCAGCTAAGTATACTTACAAATAATATCTTAGATAGTTTCACTTTAGATATTTCCAACAAGGCATGTCAATGCACTTTTTCCCATATAAAAAGGGCCCCAAAAAAAACCAACTAACAAAAATATCTCACCTTCCTTCTCCATCAACTCCCCCGAACCTTATAGACACACACAACATTTCCACAATGTCCACGTCACCAACCGCCGCCGCCGGAGAATTCGCCGGTAACGGAGCCGCCGGAGAAGTTGCCGGAGAAATCGCCGGTACCGACGACGGAGAAGTCGTTCTAGAAACGCCGTTTCTCGACGGAGAACGTTCGAATCTACTACAGAGAATAGCGGAGGAAGGCGGCTATGCATACGCAACGATGACGTCACTGGCGGCGGCCGGAGATATAAGAGCGGCGGAGGCGGCGAAGGAAATGGCGTGGGAACAGTTACACTCAGGTCAAAAACACATCTAAACTTTTTTTTTTTTTTAAGTGAGTTTTCTACCTGAACTATCAGTGCGCTAATTTCGTATACGAGTCGTTTGATTAGAAAAAGTGAATAATTAATAGTTGAGCTGTGTTTTTATAAATAGTTAGTGATAATTCACGTCAGAAACTCGCTGAGTCACTTTAGGTGTGTTTTTGACCCTTAATGATAGAAAAAAAACACACTCGAAATGTCACTTTTTGGTCAATTTCCTACCTCAACTATCTGGTGTGCGAGTTTACTAGCTGAACTATTACTAACTATATTTATAAAAACACACGTCAACTATCAGTCTCATTTTTTTCACTTAAACGACTCAAGTAGAAAAAGTGAACATGTGTTTTTATGAATAGTCGAGGTAGGAAACTCATGAAAAAGTGATAGTTCATGTGTGTTTTTGACCCTTAGTGATAAAAAACACACTCGAAATGTCACTTTTTGGTCAATTTCCTAACTATCAATCTTTTTCTACCTAAACGACTCAAGTAGAAAAAGTGAACATGTATTTTTATAAATAGTCGAGGTAGGAAACTCATGAAAAAGTGACAGTTCAGGTGTGTTTTTGACCCTTAATGATAAAAAACACACTCGAAATGTCACTTTTTGATCAATTTCCTACCTCAACTATCTGGTGTGTGAGTTTACTAGCTGAACTATTACTAACTATATATAATAACACATGTCAACTATCAGTTGTTTACTTTTTCTACCTAAACGACTCAAGTAGAAAAAGTGAACATGTGTTTTTATGAAGAGTCGAGGTAGGAAACTCATGAAAAAGTGATGGTTGAGGTGTGTTTTTTTACCATTAACTCAAAAAGTAAATCAAAATTGTAGGAAATCAAAACTGGTTAGGATTTTGGTATTTTAATTCATGTCTCGTTAGGATTTATAGTCAAATTTATAGGAATAGTTTTCTTGTTTTGAGTTAAGGTAAGTTTCGTGGACATTGTGGTAGGGAAATTGTGCTCTATGTCTACTGGGAGAAAATATTTACGCCATGTAGCCCGCATTTTGAGTTTGTTACCCGGTTTAGCCCATATTTGTGTATAAACACCTTTTATACAAGGTTGATACATTTTGTCTAATGATTTCCCCAGGTATAATGTTGTATAATATTGTTTAATGTTGGATAATATTGTATATTGAGCTACGTGGCTTGAGAATTTCCCGTTGTATGTAGAAAGCATTCAAAGATATATGATATTCTAAATAAAATATTTTCCTTCAAGGTCCATGGCATTCGGTTGTGCCTGTATGGAGAGATGCGTATTCAATGGCGTGTATACACTTAGCGAAACTTCATTATGCTGCTGGTGAGTTTACTCAGGCGATTAAAGCTTTAGATATGGGACTTATTATGGGAGGAATGATGCTTAGAGATGAATTGAACCTCGCGATTCGGAAGGCCTCGAAGAAAGCGAGGAGTGATCTTGGAGAAAAAGGTGAATCCGAGATTAAATTTGTTTCTGAAGAAATTAATGTGGCGGAGGTGAGGTTCGTCACTCGCAATCTACGTTTTGTTCTGTTGTTCAGCTCGCTATTAAGCTTTATTTGGAAAAGAAAACAAAAAAGGAAAAAATCTGATTTTGATAATCAACTTTACTCTTGTTTCAGTTTATGTGAATCTTTTTAACTGGTTACAAAGTTTAAGAAGAAAAGTACTGTAAGACTTTTGAAACTCACGGTATTGAACATGTCATATTAGACTAAAAAATTTAGAAAGTCGGGAGATCCTTTTTTGTTCGAAACTCGTTGGATAATGGGCCTGTAGCTCTACCCTCATCCACTTAAATGTCAGGTTTTTGTCTGTGGCGGGGTTTGAACTTGTGATGTGCGTGGAACCCACATTTCACAAGCTGAGCTCTTACCACTAGACCAAAGCCGTAGGGGTGGAACAGAGGGAGAAATTATGACTATTTTAAGTCTTTTTAGAATCTGTCGAACTTAAGAATGTTACAGTTTCAATCCAGTATTTTTTTTTTTTTTGTAAAGTGCATTGCATTGTGCTCTGTTCACTTAATATCTGTAAATCAGTGTCTATACATGTCTGCTTAGTTGTAAGGATATGAGGATCATTTCACTTGAAATTTTTTGGTGAAATTCTTGTATGACTTTTCTCTGTGTGTGTTTTCTTCTTTAGGGGAGATATGCCAATTGAGGAAATGATAGATTAGAATTGGAAGTTAGCTCATATTATCGCTGGTTTTAAATGTGGAATAAGATCAAGTTGAAATATAAGAAGAAGGAGCAGTTCGTTTGTATACTTGTTAAGAAGAAATAAAAGGAAAAAGAAACGTTATGATTGTAATTGTCTTAACTCTGTAACCAGGGATTCCTCATAGAGTTTCATGCTTTTTCTCATTTCCTTTTAATGAACTACTATAATATTATGCATTTTGTTTTTATTAATCTACCTGTTCACTCTTCAGTCATTGTTAATCCCCCCTCTTTGCGTTTTGTGCCATGTGGTATAATATGAACAAATAATTGTGGAGCGGGATACGAAATAATCAGATTCTTTCCTTGCTTAAACTTTGGAAAAACATGATTAGGGACTTGGGGTTTGTTAATATACTTTCTGAGTCTTTTTTGGGTCAAGGAATCTACTTTCTGAATCTTACTAACGAGATTTTGTAACTCTAAATCTAGAAATGTTTTGTTGTCTCACATCCATTTTTAACAAATTGTAATGTAAAGCATCCATTTTTGCGATCCTGTTTGCATTTTGTAATTAATAGGTTTAGATTATTCATGGAGTGCCCCAATGAATAAGTAGGATCCTCTTCTTTCTTTTTGAGAATATAAGTAGGATCCTCTTTTGTTTTGAACATTAAGTAGGATCCTCTTTAAATCCTAGCTTATACCATATTTCGTCTAATCAGTTTGGAAAACCTCAAAATCTTCAGTTATAGCATTTTAGTCTATTTATTCCAGCTGGCTGTTGAAATATTTGGATTCATTTTACGAATTTTATTAATTGATACATGTTTTCTAGGTGAGCTCATCAGTGAGTGCCTTCTAACCTCTCAGATAGTTGAGGTGGTCTGGCATTTACTATGAATGCTAATAGTGTATTTGAGATATGAGAAGTGTGATTGTTTATCTTTTGTATTGACTTTGCAGGTGCAGCAGTTGTTACCTTTTAAGTCACTGTCTTGTACGTTAGTAGGGAAAAGGTCAGCCTTATCATTGGAGGCATTCCTGAGAGACCATTATTTATCAGGATCCCCAGTGGTAATCAGAGATTCCATGGATCACTGGCCTGCCAAGAATAAGTGGAATGACATGAATTACCTTAGAAGGGTTGCTGGCTTCCGTACGGTCCCCGTAGAGGTGATTACATTTACTCATTATTACTTCAGGTCAACTGAACTCTGTATCTGTTGCATATTCAGACTTTAAATTAATCAGCAGTTTCTAATCATATCAAGAAGATAAGTCCTTTTCTTAAGAAAATGATCAAGAACGTAAATCCTGATAATACGTTTTGTCCAAGTTAGAATATAGAAAGAGAATAGGAGATGGAATTAATAAACACATTGATTGTATTAGAGTTGACATTGCTCACAAGAGAACTTTTTAGATACGAAACATTTATCTTGTGAACGTGGAAAGCTAGCTACAATTTTGGACTGGGTTATCGTACTATGGAGACTAATCCCTGAGCTATTATATGTATATATCATGATTTATTGATAAACAGCAAAATTCAGCACTGGATCTTTGACTGGATTGGAAAGAAAAAGTTAAGCTTTCTTGTGAGTGTATGTATGTGCTAGACACATATAAATTGTTTTTGGTGACTTGGGTGGTGAGTGTATATATCTTGGGGTAGCTTCCAGCCAACGAGTTTGCCAGTCTGTCCTCAATTAGTTTCGTCAGTCATGATCCTTTTTACCAGTTTCACAAAAAAATTAGTTTTGTCAATCATTGGCAGCTGAAAGTGTCATGATGTGGGACACAAGAGACGAAGAAGAGTATCCTCATTTTTAAAAGGATGAAGCTTTGAAGCATGTTTCAGGTTTAGTCTTGTTATATTTATTCAATTTACAAGTTGCTTCTAGTTTTCCTTAGGTTACTTGGTTAAGCTTATGGAGTCGAAGGTAATTTTGGTTATTAACATTCTTTCCAAATATAAGCATGTTAAACTAAATGGTACAGAATAATTGTATGAGAGCAGTTCCCTATTTTGCCTGTCAAAGAGGGGAAAGTTGGAATGCACAAAGAACGCACAAAGCGAGAAACTGTCCAACTTTTTTTTGAAAGGAAAAACGCAACAACTCCCACCCCACCAAAAGGAAAAAAAGAAGAAGAAAAAAACTGGACTTGGACAGTTTCCTTATCTTCATTAGTCTTTGTGTACCTCAGGGTAGGGTGGGACATTGGGAGACACCTGCATATTCTGCTTTTCACTCAAAACTTGATTTGGAATTAAACCATCTTCCAGGTCGGAAAGAACTATTTGTGCCCAGAATGGAAGCAAGAGCTGATCACGTTCTCTGAATTTCTTGAGAGAATCCGGTCCAATGACACTACCTCTGTGGAAACTACGTACTTAGCTCAGCATCAATTATTTGATCAGGCATAGTTTTTCCTCTATATTTATTTCTGTATATTTGTGTAAACACTTTTACCTTGAACTTATTGTTTTGAAATTAGTGGCTTAGCTATGTAGCTGAATGACAGATACAAGAGCTACGGCAAGATATCGTTATTCCTGATTATTGTTTTACTGGAGGTGGGGAGATCAGGTCGCTTAATGCTTGGTTTGGTCCAGCCGGGACTGTGACTCCTTTGCATCATGATCCTCACCATAATATACTTGCTCAGGTACAGCCATACAGCAGACACGTTCTTACAATGAGCTAGAACAAAGCTTAACGTAAAGTTTAAATTAGGTTGTCTTCATCAAAAAAAGTTTAAATTAGGTTGAGCCATAGGTTATTGCTTATTGATTTTCTTTTAAGGGAAATTTCTGTTATGGTCTGTATGTTGATATGTTCTCTGTTATTACTTGTGATCTTCTGCATTTCACTTTATCAGGTTGTTGGCAAAAAGTATGTACGGCTTTACCCGGCGTCACTATCCGATGAGCTTTATCCACATAGTGAAACCATGCTTACCAATTCCAGCCAGGTATATGATTCTGCATTATTTTTAATTGCAGTTCCTCTAGAATTTTATTTCAATGGTCTGTCATTCACTATTTTTACCTTTGGTAGTTTTTGCTAACTCCATTCATGTTAGTCTCTTTATCTTACTCGGCATAGTGTTTAAAAAAAGAGTTGAAAATGTTAAGTTATTTAGTAATTAGTATTACTCCTTACGTGTCATTTTTTATGATGGTATTTGGCTGGACACAGAGTTCAAGATGTTTATTTGGCTCATATCAGAAAGAATATATGAGTGATGGTTGAAAAGTTCGTTTTAATATTTGTGTAGTTTATATACTAATTCTTCTTGAAAGGCTGTGAATGTTATATAGAGATGGCACTTTATCAAGCATTTTACAATGTTCCAACGCGGAAAGAGTGTCAATCAATTGGGGAACAGGGAGATGATCCCAAGTGTTCTCAAAGAGCAGGATAAAGGAAAAGTCGTCCTGAAAAATGGGTTCTAATAAGTTTTATGAAATTAAATTTTCTTTTTAGGTTACTTGCTTGTTTGAAACTTGCTTAGGTTAGTAACTTATTAAAATTCTGGGATGGCCTGAAAAGGGAAGTAGGTCTACACTTTTAGGATAGAGTGAATATTATATATTTTTTTTTGAGAAGAGAGTGAATACTAGAAATTAGGCAGAATAGATCGGGACCCCCCTGAGCTCGACGACTTTTTTCAAGCACACCTAAACTTTGGATTGGCCAATTACCCCCTCAACTTGACAATATGACAGGCACGACACAGACGGCGACAACCCATGAAAGTGTGACACTCCCGCAGCCACATGTTTTTTTTGTCCTTGTGGCATTTTTTAAATCATCTTTTTCGAGCCAAATATGTAAAACAAACCTGGAACAACAATGTTGTGACTATAATTTTTTTTATTTGGTTAAAGATAATGATATTCTAATTAAGTTATTTTTATATATTTGGCCGAAAGAGAAGAAATACACATATAGAGCAAATAATCATTGCATCTAAAAAGAAAATAAAGTCTCAACCAAATATTTTACGAATTTTACCTGGAAAAAAATCATGCACAGTTGAAATAAATAGTCATGCATGAAAAGAAAAATACACATTTTATTGTAGAAAATACATCGTCTAAATTTCATTACTTTGGCTAAACCTTCTTTTTATTTGGCTAAAATAAATGAAGTTTAAACTAAGTTTTGTACATTTTGATCAAAAAAGAAAAGAAAAAACATAGTTGAAATAAATAATTGTTGTATCTAAAAAGAAAAAAACACAATTGACATAAAATATGCAAGGTATATTAAGAAAAAACAAAGAGAAATACAATTGGAACAAATAGATCATTATATTGATTATCAATAGTTGAAAAATATCCCACCTGGAAGCTGTTTTTCTGATTTTCATCCCTTCCACGTGCCTAAAAAGGTGTATTCACGCTCTTTGCCACATCGTCTTTGGGGGGGGGGTGGAGGGGGTTCAGGCTATCATATTACCAAGCTCTAGGGGAAATTAAGCCAACACATAGTTTAGGTGTGCACTAAATAAAAGATAACAAGTTCGGTAATTTTTCCCCTAGAAAATTTAGTATAGAGTGAATACTTTAAGTTACCGATATCGCTTACCATGCTTACTACATAGCTGCACATATCACATGTCAGGATAGAAGAGAACTATTATATGCATAATTCCAAGGTCTCTTTATTTTTCGACGCTGCAGTTATGAGATATGGTTGCTCATGCAGTAACCTACATCTGCATCTCAAGGTTCTGCTTCTCTTACGTATATGAGGGTTCCACTTATATTATCATACCCCTCTCTTATAAAAAAAGACTTCTGGTATCGTTTCGCACTTCCAATTTATGGTTGTTGCTTTCTTTAGATGGTTGATATAGCCCGGGCTTGTCGTCTTACACATTTGAAATCTTGTTTGAAGGTTGATCTAGACAACATTGATGAAACAGAGTTCCCAAAGATATTAGACCTGGAGTTTCAGGACTGCATTTTAGAGGAAGGTGAGATGCTTTACATCCCCCCTAAATGGTGGCACTACGTCCGCTCTCTCACGCCAAGCTTTTCAGTTAGCTTTTGGTGGAGTGGCTCCGAAAATTAGATGGCTGATTGGTTTTATATTAGGTCCCTATTCGTCTCGTGTATACAAATAACTAGTTGAAGTGTTGAACTATTCAACCATCATTCTTCTGCAGATTGCAATGTGGACTTCACCACACCTAATGCATTAACTGCAGGAACTTATATTGGAAGAAAAACTTCTTGCTTATGATTTGTAATTTCTTGACTCACCCACTTTTTAAAAGTAGAATCAGTGTGGTTGTTTCAGTTCCAAGTAGCCTTGTTGTCTTTGAGACTTTGAGCACGTTTTGGATGGGCTTATGCTTTATCTATAAGGCTTTTTTGCGAACATAATTAAAAAAATAAGTTGGGGTAAGTCCCAACTTATTTTTTTAGACTATAATTGCTTTAGATATTAAGTCAAATGGGCCAAATTATTTTTTTTGAGTTTATTTTAAGCGAAAGTATGCATTTAAAATTTGTGCCAAACACTTAAAAAAGTGAAAACGACTTTATAAGCAACTTATAAGCCAATCCAAACGGGCTCTTTGATGATAAATTTTTCAAAAAGTGGCAATGTTGCTTTATTACTTGAAGGGTTGTCTGAGCATTATCAGGAATTTGGTAAAAGATCTACCACACACCAATAGTTATATTATTGCGTAAATAAGGTGAAAGTGAAATTTTACTTAATTGGGATTGAGACTAGTTGTTATTGTAAGGTAAAAATGAAATGAGAGAAGGTTCAAAATTGCTGGTTTGCGAAATGCTTGCATTCAATATTTTGTGCGGGGTATCCTTCAAATGCACTGGTCTTTAATTTTTGACCCTCAAAATGGTGGTCTTTAATTTTTGTCCATTTTACATAATATCATCAGGTTTAGGTTTTAATTCTGGCTTAGTAAAAAAAAAAAAAAAAAAAAATTTCGCAAAATAGAATTTTGTAGCAAAGTTAGGCTCGTTCGGGCTAAAGTTAGGCCTCAAGTTTGCCTTGTCATGCTTGAAAGTAAAACTCTACCTGATCCTGTTAGCCGAGTTTTGCAGGTAAAATTGTGATCGTAGGTAGAGTTTTGCAAGCAAACTCCACCGTGTGATTTTTTTTTTTTTTTTTAAATTTTTGATTAAGCGGGAGTTCAAATTCGAAACTAAAGAGTTCTGGCGAAGGACAAAAATTAAAGATCACCACTTTAATAGACAAAAATTAAAGAACACCCCAAAATAAGGGCATTCCTGCGAATTGCCCCTTTGCGTTAATACTCTTTCTTGTCGTTTGGTATATGGTATAAGCTGGGATATTCCAACACTAATTTTTTATACCATATTTAGTAGAAGGTATAAATTTATCCTATTTATTCAGGATAAATTTATACCTTGTACCAAACAAGGTATATGTCACGCCCCGAACCATGGCCTGGGCGTAACACGGCACTCGGGTCTTGCTTGCATGTGTCCGAGCGAACCTCGTGGCTTGTCAACATGGGCATCAAGACAATATAATACATATGATGCAATTTAAATGAATCATGAAAATATAATTTGCGGTATAAAGTCTTGAAATTATCTCATAGCATGAAAATTCATGAAAACGTATTAATTAACGAACATGAAAGCATAGTGACTCATGAACTAATATCTGTCTATGGAAACCTCACAAAAATATACACGAATACTAACTACCGGGACATGGC
>NC_081351.1:21169910-21199806 GCF_029784015.1 Lycium ferocissimum
GCAACTCTTTAGCCCAAAAGATATCACTTTCTAGCCCTCTAACATAATTCTCCTCCAAACTGAAGATAATTATCTGCTACATTTATTTGACGAAGTTTAGATCACATATGGAAACTAGTTTATAGAACTCATCCAAATCAAATAATCAGCAAGAAACCACTATTACAAGTTAGATACTAAGGAACAAAATAAAAAAAAAGGAACCTAACTATGCTACATTTTTGTACCTGCATATTACCTTACACCTAATTACTCTATCATGCACATAAAAACCAGGCATGACCATGACCTTAACCCTGCTAGAAGAACCTTGTGATCTTTGCTTATCCGTGAAAACGTCCTCCATGTAATGCACATCAAAAGTTCTATTCTCTTCCACTCGTAGAATCCCAAGGGAAGGATTGAACGAAAACGCCAACAAATGCAACAACCAAATGCACTTAGCAGCTGCAAAGAACGCTTGGAGGAGTTGTTCCGGCCATGGCCTTGTCCAATTAAGTAACGTGATAATGCAACTCATTTTCTGATCACAAAACTTGCTGAAGTCTTCGCTATGGTACTTTGTCCCCTTTCTCAACACTTCGTTCCAACTTAAGTTCCTCAACGCGACAAAGGATGAGAACTGAGCTACGCGATCTTGTTGAGGGTCTAAGTGTTTTGGTGAGCCGTTCTTTTGGAACACACAGTTTTCGAAATCTTGGAAAAGTGATAGGTTTATGATGGATTCAATATGGTATAAAACTGCTTTCGAGTACTTTGAATCTAGAGATAGCTTGTATGGTTGAAGCAAAAGGTTCAAGTTATCGGTTAACAAATTGTCCGTCTCTTCAATCTGTCTGATTAGAATCTTGCAGAATTGTTTCACCGATAATCTTGATTCGGATACTATCTGTAAAAACCCTTCTAGCATTACCTCATCGCTAACCAGGATCACATTTTCTCCGTTTTTTGGAAAATTTCTAAGGTTGGAGGACACAGGGGACTCTTTTGTTTGAATTGCTTGTCTCAATGCCTTTTTAAGCTCTTCACAATAAGTTTCTAAGGACTCTAACTTTTGGTTTAGCTCACCTAATGACGACTTCATTTCCGAGACTTCCATCACCGCTGCATCTCTGCTCTCGTTTGCTTCCACGAGCTCTTTCTTCAACATCTCGATTGAAACCGTCCCCACACGATCCTTAAAAATCTGAGAGACCTCATCGGACTGATCTGTCCGGTTTGGTGACTTTTCAACCTTGTTTTTCTTCTTTAGCTTAGGGAACAGCCATGACAAGCTCATCCCACCTTTACTCTTTGGCTGCGATTGAACGGAAACATGTGAATCTGTCAATGGCACGATGACATTCGAGTTCTTTCCACTCTTGCTAGTATTGCCAACACCATCAGCCTCAGTACTAATTATTGCAGGCTTACACTTGTTGCAAGACGAAATCGATGTCAAGTCCCCTAACGAGTTTCTCCGAGTCTTGTTGTAACGAGTGATAGGAGAAGCTTTACGCGTAGTGATTTGATCAGTACACGAGCTCGTGACTGATCTCTGATCATCAGCAGGACAAATGTGGGATTCTGAGTTGATTAGACTGTTAGTAAATCCTTTTCTTAAGGATGAATTCGCCTTTCTGTAATCCGATAAAATGGCTTCATTGTTACCATTTCCTAATCCTCCTCCAAAGCCATATTCATCCCAAATTTCAGCATAGTTTGGATTGTGATCTAACTGTAATTGTTTGTATCCTGGCAATGGCTCATCGTCATAGCTCTGCATAAAATGTTGATTCAAAGATCATCAGAAATGGAGAAATAAAATTGAAGTCTTGACCATTTGTAAAGAAACTACACTTTGTGATTGAGTGGATCATATATGTTGCTCGGATTCTTCAAAAATGTCGACAGGTGCGTATCGGATCCTCGTAGTGCATATTCGGAGGATCCGACGCAACAACATTTTTGGAGAGCCCGAACAACATAGATAATCACAGCTAGTCTTGATCTATACAAGGAACAATTTTTCACTTGGGACAAGTTAAAAGCAAAGTCACTTACTCGTTTTTGTAAACTGAAATCTTTGGTTAATCCAATATATGGCCACTGATTTTTATCCGCTATAACAGTGAAGTCACAAAACTATTTTTCGTCACGTTAAAGTAACATAACTTTACCACTACAAGTAAAGTCACTAAAAGTTATAGGTTATAGGATTACTATAAATCTTATAGTTAAAAGTTGTAATCTGCTATATGTGAGAATTTATTTCAGGTTTGACATTTAATCCTTCATTTAGAAGCAATATCTGGATAAGATTGTGTAAGCTTAAAGTTAAGATTATTTAATATTTGGTCAAACACATATTTCTATACATCAGATACAAATCCATGAGAAATTTTCTCAAGTTTTAATAAATGGATGAAGAATCCCAAAATCTCAAAGACTCATTATTACCTTAATAAATTAATTTATATAATTTTAATTAATGGACCAAGTATCCCAAAATCTAAAAGACTCATTATTACCTTAATATATTAATTTATATAAATATTGATAATTTTGTCATAAGCAGTTCACCATAGTTCTCTTTTCCATAAGAATGAACAGAAATTTCAAGAGAAATGGATGTAATGTGATCAACTTTTTAATACTGGTTTGAAAATAGGGTAATCTTGTGCAAAAATGGTGGGAATGAAGAAAAACACAACTATGTAGGTAAAAATAATCACTAGAATTTTAATATTTTCGACACAGAACACAATTATATAGGTTAAAAAAATCACTTGAATGTCAGTAAACATTACAGCCTAAACCTATAATTTTTAAATTACTATATGTTACATTATTAAGAACTTTAGAGGGTCGGATCTTTAAATTCTGAATCTCTCTCATACCCCAATACAAAAAAGGGACTTAGCTGTGTCAAAATAAGATAATCTTAAGCACAAAATATATCCAATATT
Organism: Lycium ferocissimum; assembly: GCF_029784015.1. Classification (NCBI taxonomy): domain Eukaryota; kingdom Viridiplantae; phylum Streptophyta; class Magnoliopsida; order Solanales; family Solanaceae; genus Lycium; species Lycium ferocissimum. The sequence continues at coordinate 21,172,859 of NC_081351.1, forward strand.
TTCGACACGAGACACAATAATATTGGTAAGAAATTCACTAGAATTTCAATAAACATTACATTTTGAACCAATAATTTCAAGATTAGTATGTGGAACAATGTTAAAAAAATCTAAAGGTCGAATCTTTAAATTCTGAATCTATCACTGTCAGAACTTAAAAAGGGACTTACTAGTGTGAAAATTACACGTACATGTTACGCTGTTAAGAACTTTAAAGGTCAAATGTTTTAATTCTAAATCAATAAACAACAAAACAAAAAAAAAGGGACTTATTGGTGTGAAAATTACAAAGGGACTTATTAGTGTGAAAATTACAGGTACATGGTATAGTGCTAATAACTTTAAAGGTCGGATTTCAAATAAAAAAAGGGACTTACTAGTGTGAAAATTACATGTACATGTTACGGTGTTAAGAACTTTAAAGGTCGAATATGTTAATTTTAAGTCAGTAAACCAAAAAAAAAAGAAAGGTACTTACTGGTGTGAAAATTACAGGTACATGGTATAGTGTTAAGAACTCTTAACCAATAAACATCAAAAAAGGAAAAAAAAAAAAGAAAAAAAAGAAAAGAAAGAGGACTTACTGGTGTGAAAATGGGATAATCTTGAGCAGAAAAATGATGGGAATGAAGAGAAACAGTTGGAGAAGCAGAAGAAGGAATTTTTTTCACAGGACTATGGTTATTCCCTTGTTGTAAAAGAGCAGCATGTAGTGCTCTTAATTCAATTGCTTTAGCTATAGCAGCTTTAATATCTTGTCTACTAACAACTCCACCAATATTGTTGTTGTTGTTCATATTGTTATAACTTGTAACTTCTTCATCTTCATCATATTCTTGATATTTTTGTGTTGATGAAGTAGCACTTATTGCAGTAGTTGCCATTAGTGAAGAAGAACAAAAAAAAGGTAGATAAGTACTAACGTTTTTGTGTTCTTATATCTATCTTTCTACATTCTTGGAATGCAATGGTTGGATTTTTATTTTTGGTTGAGAGGGGAAGAGATGATAGATTATATGATATCTAGTGAAAGAATTTTGGAGGGCCAAGAAAAGAGAGGGGACAGCAAGAGAACAGAGGGGTATGTTTTTGTGGGGTTGTGGGGGGGGGGGGGGGGTGTTAAGGGAGTGGGTGGAGAGTGGAAGAGGCTATTTTGTCTTGGTTCTCAAAGGTATTTATGGAAAATTGAGTGCATGTGAAGCAAAGAGGGAGAGGTGAGGAAGAAACAAAAAAAGAGGAGGGGCAAAATGGTCATTTGAATACCTTATGACGATTTTTGTTATTTTCCGCCCAGTGTTAGTACTCGTTTTAGGGCCCAGACTAATTCGGATTTCAGAACTTAGACTACGGTCAAAACGTATCTTTTGAGCAAACTGAAAATGTTATGAGAAAACGTTAGACCAGATCTTGGTCACCGTGGCCTAAAATTTTATAAATTATTACAAACGTTAGACAAAAATTCAATGTTTTATCTATAAGATTAAGCAATATATGAACAAACATTACAATCGAGTAACGTTGTTCGGAAGGTTAATTTCTCCAAGATTATATTTATACAACTTATAAAATTAGGGGGTTGTGTTGATGTAGCAGCACTTGCAGTAGTTGCTATTAGTGAAGAAGAAGCAAAAAATTGTAAAATTACTAATGTTGTGGTGCTGTTATATCTATCTACATTCTTGGAATCCAATGGTTGGATTTGGAGTTGTTCTTTCTTTTTTTCTTTTGAGGAATATATGAAAGAATTTTGGAGGACCAACAAAAGTGGGGGACAGAAGAGAACAGATTTTTTTTTTATTTTTTTTTTTAATTTGTGGGGTTGAGGAGAGTGGAAGATACCTAAAATCTAATATAATGTGAGCCTATTTTGTCTTGGTTCTTCAAAGTAGTAATGGAAATATGAGTGCATGTGAAGCAAAGAGGCAGAATTAAGAAGGATATGACTGGTAAGGAAGAAAAAAAAGAGGACGGGCAAAATGATCATTTGAATATCATTAGGATTTTTTTTTTGTTTTTCGCTCGTTGTTCGGTACTCATTAATTTTTTTTGCTGATTGTCCCTTTTGGGGTGCAACTGTTCGGTAAATGACGCTCTATTTTTTAGTTTACTTGCAACTTATGGACATTTTAGATCACGATCTTAGGATCCCTTCTGAACAAAGTGAATTTATTTTGAGAATACATTATAGATCAGGGTCTAAAATTTTGTAAGTAATATAAACATTAGACGACATATTAATGTTTTGTCTGTAAGTTGAGCTATAAACATTAGGTCCGAATCTAACTTGTCCCGCAAAAATAAATTTTCAATGGCTATATGTGCACAACTTTTTTAAGAATATAAGTGGTGATCTAAAAAAGGAATATTTACGTATATGAATAGAATTGATGAATGGGTGAGAAGAAAGTGAATATACCAAAAAGGGTAGGATGTCTTAACTTTTCTTTGTATGGGTCATCGGTTAGATTCCTGATAGTACATATTATGTTCTGTTTTGAAATGTGTAAAAAATTATAAAAAGTCCATTTTTAAAACAAAGTAATTAATGTACTGTACTGTCAAAATGATTACTTTTTTCTTGTTGTGGTGGCAATTACTTTTTTCTTGTTGTGGTGGCAATCTATATTCGATATGATTTAAAGTGCAAGGGTAGAAATAATTGCTTAAGAGGTTATTTTTTACTTGCTTAAGAGATTTTTTTTTATTTTCACTCGAGTATCCTCTGATGTTTCGATTAATTTAGATTCACGACACGTAAACTATTAAAATAGGAAAGGGCTTCCTACCAATTTCTTTTTATTCCCGAGACCTCTACTTATGAGTCCGTTAAATGCTTTTTTGACTTAAAAGAGAAAATGGGTCACTTGGGCTTTAATAGTGACATTATGATCTATAAACTATGCATTAATTCAAAGAAAAAAGGGCAATTGGCTAATCTGCTTTTATTTTATTAAATTCCAACAACTTTAATTAATTTTTTTATCAGACTGTCTCCATGAATTATGACAAATATTATTAAAGAAAATTGCAATCTCATTAATATAAGAAATAAAAGGAAAATAAATAAATAAAGTTCAATAAAAGGAATAATGAACTAAAGAAACATCTTTTTCTCAAACTAATGAAACTATAATGATGACAATAGTGGAGAATGATTGAAGTTGACCATTAGACTTTTGATGGAAAGTTCATAAACACATGGAATAGAAAATTTATTGAAAAATAATCTAACTTATAAAAATTAAAAACGAAAAATAATTGAATGCAAAATAGAAAGGGTACTTTTGTCCAAGAACAAGTCTTGAGTTGGAGTCACGAGACAGAAAACACCAATTCCTTTGTCTTCTATACTTTTTCCATAGTGAATCTCAAAAGATACAACAAAAATCATTTATTTAATCGATAGAAACACCAAATCATATTAATTTAATAAAGTTAAGTAACAAATTGAAATAAAAATATGTTATTAATTCATTTGACAAATAATAAATCACACGTCATCTATCTAATAGTATAATAATATCTATATCATGCCAATAAATATTTTTCGTTCCTCAATCGTTACTGACCTTTCTTCATATGAATATCAAGAAAAGTCTGAAGAAAAGATGTATGATAGGTGAAGGAAAGATGTAAGATAGGCAAGAGGTAGCTTGATGTCAAGTCGGTCTGGCCGCAATGAATCAATAAAGAGCAGTACGTATGAACCATCTCCCTGACCAATATTCCATAATATCGATAAGGTTTCAATAATTACGCTATTATCAATGATCGTACCTTGAACCACCAAGAAGTTCAACAAATGGATGTGATTCTTTGATCATTAATTGAAGGTTTCGAGTTGGAGCCACAGAAATTAAGAAACTCATGATAGGGGGTGTTTTTCAACTATATGGGTTTTACGTGACACACGTTTAAATTAATCGATATAGTGAGTTTTGAATACCATATGATTACGTTATACCAAGATGAAAATTAATAACTTAGAAGATCTTGATAATAAAATGGACAAGTGGAATAATACTATACTAACAAAAGGAGTGTAAAAAATGTATATTTAATTGATGGGGTCAATGTTGCTTTAAATATAACCAAATGGAATTCCAGATAGGAGTTTGGAATTATATATTCAAGTCCTGAAGTTTCCATAACTACTTCTTTGATAGAAAATTCTTACTTTATTGAAATTAAACTTTCTTAAATCAACCACTCCGCCCCCAAAAAGTTGTGAGTTTGTCAACCTCCACATGCTATCAAGTTTGGATCTTACTTTTTGATCTCCTTCTATTTTGCTACAAATTGACTATATATTAGCAAGGACTATAAATTAGCTACACCTTTACTTGTACGAATTTTTATTTTCAACCTCTAATTTCACGGGTTCTCTTTTTTGATTTCTCACCTGGTGTCCGGTACTCGCATTGGAATTTGGAGCCGACTATATTCGGATTCGCGCCGCGTAGGGCCCCATTCGGGGGGAAGCGCTCCCTACGAGATTTTTCGTACCTGCGCTCCAACCCGGCACTTCCTAAGAAGCAAGAGTGAGCCCCCATCCGCTACACCACATCCTTTGGTGGTATTTCACGGGTTCTCAAGTATACATTTGAACGTGTATAAATGTATTTGTTGATTTATAAGCCTCTGCTCACTGATCTAGCTGGTGTAACGTTGATATGGGACTGATCAATTATTGCTGTTCTAATATTAGTACTATTATTCGGAGTATCGTTGTATGCATCACTATTATATGACATGTTATGAGCTTTAGTATAAACTTTTAGCTTAATATCTAGATTGACATCCGTATTTGCAGGAATTTTTATTTTCAACCTCCAATGCACAACAAGAAAAACTATATTTGGCAACAATTTTTTTTTGTTGTCATAGCTTGATTATTGTTGCAAAAAGTACTTTTGGCAACAAAAAAAAAAAATATTTTGTTGCATTTAACTTTTCCTTACGCTCGTTATTGCAACAACGGCAACAACTTTTTTTTTTTTGTTGCCAAAAGTACTTTTTGCAACAATAATCAATACTATGACAACAAAATTAAATTCTTTTGGCAACAAAAAAATCATTTGCCAACAATAAAACTAAGTTATTGCCAAATATAAAAAATTTTATTGCGATTTCTGTACTTTCTTATAGTGATTCCACGGGTTCTCAACCATACATTTGAGCCTGTATAAATTAATATGCTATTTTAAACGCCTCTGGACACTGATCGAGTTGATATAATGCTAATAACTGCGAGTTGTTGTTGTTGTTGTTCTTATTGTTAATACTACTATTCTTCATTATTAACTGAAAAAAGCAAAATAAATAATCTTTTTTTTTTATACTAATAGACGTCAAAGTTGTCAGAAGAAAAAATAAGCTACGTAAATGTTGTGCGAAGGAAATGCAGTATAATGTTAAGAGGATATTTTGGTGCACGAAGTATTTCGTCTGCAGTGCCCGAAAGTAGTGTAGACGTAAGCACTATCCTAATGTTAGAATCAGTGGCTGATTTCATATATCAAACTTGTAACTTATAGACAATTTTATCGTTGCTCCGAGATTCTCTTAAAATGAATGCATAATGTTAAGGGAGCAAAAATGATAATCATAGCGTAATAGTACTATGGAATAAGGTCAATGTGCATGTACCTATCATTTCAATTTACAGTTTTTTGCATGTTTGACAATGACCAAAGCAGAAAAGGTAACCACTTTGCAGTAGAGCTTTTTCTTCTATGGAAAGAAAAATACACTTTTTAGTTCTAAAGATTCAAAATAAAAAAAGCAAACCTTTTTTACTTCTAGACATTCAAAATAAAGCAAACACGTTTGCTTTTAGAAAGAAAACAAATTGTACTTTCGACCCTAATTTTATGATAAAACTTGCCAATCAAAATCCTAAAGCAAACTTTGAGTCTTGGATCCTTGACCTTTTTAGAAAGGAGAAAAGGGTTAGAGATATTGTACTATATAAAATATCTTAATATTATCCTCCGTTGTATTTTTGGGTAGTTGTATCCTTATCACAAATACAACATTTTATTTTTCCTTGATTATAATGGAGCTTCAATTTGAAGAATAATGGAGGGTACTTTCAAATTATAATTAGAAGTAAATGGGTAAACTTGAAGATATGTGAAATTCACCCCATCTACGTTAAAGCTCAATTGACAATACAAAGTGATTTGCTGACATTGGAGGTATGGATGAGCCCGGGTATAAAGGATAATAAAATTAATATATTTGGTATTATGAAGAGGTAAATTTGAATCTTCTCTAAATTCTGTCTTAATACCTTCTATATATGTATAACACTAAGGTATGTAGTGAGATGAACGTAATATTTTTCCGAGGTCTCGAATTCAAACTATGAAAATAGAAAAAGTTTTGCTAGGATTATACTCCTCGTTAAAAGTTTCATATGCAATACGAATCTGAATTAGTCGAGTTCGTGCGTTTTGGATACTAGATGATTCTGAAAGATCTTGAAGTTCGTCCATGGTTTGGTTGCACAAAGTGGAGTTGTTTTCTTATCTTCCAAAAAGCACTGACAGAGTAGTTATTTAGTAGCTATTAAAATAGATTAGCTTATAATGGTTCATGAAAACCTATATAAAAAAATACAGCTAACGATCATTGTCTGCCTATGGAAGTTTTTTCTAACATGATTTTTCAATCATGGAGGCGATAAGCTAACTTTATTTCATGTGAAAACATGAACAAAAGATAATCTCCTTTCAATTCTCAGAATTCAAAACCTACCTAAAGCCAGGCTTTTCAAGAGAGATTGTCAGAAAATTTGTCTCTTTTTTAGCTAGGCCTCTCTCCCGGCTTGAGGGTGTAGCTAGGCCTCCCTCCCTACTTTAGCATGTGTTCTATACGAAGGAAAATATTTTTCAAAAAATATTTTTTAATTTTCTCACGTTCGTTTGGTCAAAATTTTTAAAAAATATTTTTTTTAGGAAAATAAGTTCCTTAAAATTGAGAAAATGACTTCCCTAATCAAAGTAGGAAAAACAAGTCCACAATTGACATTTCACCAACCACCCAACCCACCCCCCAACTACCAAACCCCAACACTCCCTCCCCCCCGGCAACCTCAACTACCCACCACCCTCCAAAAAATTGTTTTTTAAAAAAAAAAATTGGTTTTCTACGACTTACAACCCCCCAAAAACCCCTCCAAATTAATTTTTTTTAAAAACAAAATGTTTTGAAAAGTCTTTTTTTTTATTCTGGTTTTTCTACCACACCCACCCCCACCCCCACCCCTTTGCCCGCACCCCTTTTCCTCTCCCGAATTTTCTACTTCATATTTAATTTTACCTTTATAAAAAATTTATAAAATGAAAAGTTGCGTGGTTAAATTTGGTGTGGGGGTGGGGGTGCGTGGTGGTGGGGTAGATAAGAAAAAAAATTCCATTTTTTATAAAAGTAATATAAAATATATGAAATAGAAAATTTGGGAGGGCGTGGGTGGGTGGTAGGGTTGGATAGAGCGGTGGTGTGGGGTGGGGTGGGGGTTGGTGGTGTGGGGTAGGGGTGGGTGAAGATGAAGTGTGTTGGAGGGTAGTGGTTGTGTGGGGGTGGGGTGGTGGCTGGTGGGGTGGGGTTGGGTTGGTGGGGCGGTGCTATTTTCCAAAAATATTTTCTACCAACTAAAAATAAAAGTAGAAATTCACTTATTCACTAACCAACCGAACATGAAATATTTTCCTCCATACCGAACACACCCTTAAAGTAGATAAATTTGAATATATCTACTAAGTAACAAAAAAGAAAAAGAAATTTAAGTTGTAGACACGGATAATGTCAAGATATTTTACACTATCAATATATTTTAATTTTCTATAGTATGTTAGCTATCATTTTTAACATATTATTGATTCTTTTTGTTTCTCACTCGGTGCTCAATACTTGCTTTAAGACTCGACTAATGAAATTTGCGAGAGAAGTCCTACTTTGAAGGCGTAAAATGCTCGCCGCCTATGATCGCCTTGTTTCTACAACGTGAACCCGTGACCACTGGTCATACTCGAAATCAACACATCTAGTTAAGGATAGGAGAACACTTACGACCTCGGCACATTAATTAATACTTACAAATTAATTTATAATTTTCTTATAAGAGATATGATGTAAATACTTCTTTTACTAGTAGATAAAAATAGTAAGTACAACTCAAAAAAAAAAACTAAAAAAATATCATATGCATACCACAATATGCCACGTGGACCCACACAAGGTTTCTCTAATCATCACGCCATTTCTGTATAGCTTTCTGGCAGAAAATGATCTCACGACCTTCAATGCTTTGGGTCTTTAATATGTTTCCATGTGATATGCTTTCATTATTCAGGTGCACTTCACTATGTCTTTTTTTCTTTGTTATTTCTCACGGGGGGATTTAGGGCCCGTCGAGCAGGGGCGAATTAAAGATTTCTGAAATATAGGTTCACTATTAAAAAAAAAAATGTATTAATTGGGACTTGATCCCGTAATTCTAGGTAAATAACTCAATGTTCAACTAAGTGCACTATTTAGCTTTTTTATAGCATGTGTTCCAGCAAATAATATTATACGTACTAATTTTAGAAAATATATACATAAAATATCTAGTTTTACGGAGAGACCATGCGTTCACGTGCCTAAATTTTAACACCTAAAATTGCCCCTGCCATCGAGGGTGTTCACTTGAACACCCACGGCGAAATATTACACTGTATATATAAGGTATTTTTTAAATTTTTGTGTACATATATAGATTTTGAATACCTTGATCACAAGAGAAGAGATTGGTTCAGTGGTTTAGAGAATTCAAAATTCACGTTGACATAAGAACTAATGCATCTATAACAAAAAATTTTGGGTTCAATCTCAATATATGAAATCACTTTTGATAGAGAGCGTTTTACCGATTTCTGGCCTGAATACAAATTTAATCGAACCATAACACAAATAGACAAAAAATCAACAACTCCACTAGAAGTTGCAAAGGTACTCTTCTGATTATTCTCTATTCATCATTTACAATAAAGTGTAGTTCATCTTTGGCTCGACTTTCCTCGTCTATTACTTGTAACTATTTGTCTTGTTTTACTTGTTTCATCTTATAAAAACTTGATTCCTATGACTTTGTTTCTATCACCCATTAGTCTTTTTTTTTTCTTTTCCTTTTTAGACTCAACAAGATTAATTTAATTAATTTAAGTTCACCGGCTTGGTGATTATGCTTATGCACCAATTTTGTTTTTATTCTAAGTAAAGAATTGTTTTTTAATCCTGTAAAATCCCTAGATTTATCTCATCCGTTAGAAATGTTCTTCTCTGATGTATTTTTTGTTTTGATTAGATGTATTATTGGTTACACCCTCTTGTTTGCATGTGTTTGAACGAATTTTGTGAGACATAAATAAAGGAAATTAGGTTGGATTTATTCTGATAAGACACAAGAAATAAAACATAAAAAAAGTGAGTTGTTTCTCTTCCAAATGAACAGAGACGAACGAGTATTTATAGCCTGTTTGACTAAGCTTATTTTTCTTCAAAAATGCTTATATTTTTTAATAAGAGCTTATTTTATAAAAGTGAGTCTATTTGGAATGACTTATTTTAAGTGCTTTTAAGCATTTTTACAATGTTTGAGTAAGGTAAAAAAGTGCTTTCAGTACTTATTTTTAAGCTAAAATAACAAAAATAAGTCAAAAGACATAAGTTAGGATTTCTAACTTATGGCTTATGACTCATCCAAAAATTTTACGTGTTTGGCATTGAAACTTTGAGAGAAAATAAGTGCTTTTGGGAAGTAGCAGAATCTGTTTTTCAAAAGGTAAAAAATAGTTTTTGCCTAAAAGCACTTTCGAGAAAATTATATTTAAACACATTTTTTAAAAGCTTGATCAAACACTTAGCCAAACAAGCTATTAAGCTCTATGAGTTCGACCTTTAAAATTTTAAGTATTAAATTCATTGTAATTTTTTTTTTTTTCGTTATGAATTCAAATCTACGCATCAATATATACTGATCAAAGCCAGTCAATTGGGAGGATGAATTATTCATTTGTTGCCGACTTATATGCAGACAATCAGGTCACCTTTTACTTAATTATAAGTTAATTTCTTAATAAAAATTAATTGATAACTAACCCGTTGTCACAAGATGAAATTCGCTAATAGTGTAAAAAGAATTACTATCAGTTGGCAAACTATTTGTTTGTTACCTTCTTTTACCTTCAAAATGAAAAGAAAAAGAAAGAAAAAAAAAAAATATACGAGTTTGCATAAATAAGACATTAATGGGTGTGGAAATATAAGTAGTAAATCTCGACTTAAAGTCACACTTCTTTTATAATTTTATTCCACACGGATAGGATCTTGAATATTATTCAATGTTTAGGAGGATATTTTAGGTAAGCTTATGAGTAATAAGTTGATCAAATTAGTTTGTAAACACCTCTTTTAATTTAGCTACGCTCTTAGAAATTACTGAAAGTATTTATACGCCATAATCAACTAAAAAACATAAGTTGATCAGCCCATAAAACTAATGACTTTCTTTTATTATCAGCATCTTTATGCTAACTCGCTCCCCATTCCATTTTCATCGGTCATCCTTCTCTTTATACACATACTTTTTAATTTATTATTTAGAAATAAGAAATTTTTACTTGTTGCAACTTCTTTTAAGACCTAATTATTAATAATAACTATTCTTTCATTTAATTATAATTAGTACCATTCGTAGCTACACAAAAAATACATAAAATTGGAGTGGCTGAAGTAGTTATTGGGCAAGTCTCTCCCATATCAGGGTTGAACTTCTGCCAACAACATTTCTTTTTCTGATTTTCCCTAGCTTCTTCTCCTTGTATTTGAGTGTATTTCGTCATATATATTTGGCTTGAGTACAATACACTCAAAATACAAGGAGAAAAAGCTAGGAAAAATACGTAAGTAAAGTAATGTTGTTGAATAAAGAACAATGAGAGCCTCGCCCAAATACACACAAAATACACAGCTTCTGTGTGTATTTGAAGACACGTATTTTGTTGTATGTTAGCTACGAGCTGTAATTGTGAAATGATAGCTACAGTTGGTAAGTTTCACCTTTAAGATAGTTATTCTTGTAAGTTTACTTAAAAATAACTCTAAAGATTAATAGAGAAATTGCTTGTTATCATTTTTTACCACACACATTAATTGCTTACTATCAATTTCAACACTCTATGCTTATTTTGTAAAATCAATTTCAGCGTTACAAGTATTTTTCTTACTTATCAACTACTTTCTATCAACTAACCGCCCATTTTATCAGCCTAAATCACCAGTTGTCCTAGTTAGAAAGACATTCTGAAGTTTGCTTGTAGTAATTGCTTGGCTATGGACTTTTAAGACACAGCAACTTGGATATTGTCTATAATTGAAACTGGTACAGCCAGATTCATACACGAGTAGAATGTACAAGTAGCAGCATTAATACGAAGGAATGCTACTTCTTTCACATTCAAGTGCACAAGTGCAGCAGTCAGCAAGACTACAAAATTCTCTCGTTAAATGATACTCTGTTGATAGTTACATGAAAATCAACTTTTAAAAATTCCATATAGTTAACAACGTGAAGCACTTACAGTTACAGGGAATGCCTTCAACACGTTTAACTAGGGGTCTCTTTGGTATGAAGAAAAATGTAATCCAAAAATTGACTAACCAAACATGGAAATTTTGGAAAACCAAACACACCCTAGATTTTCAATATTACGTCAGTCCCTGCAATTACATTTAGCTACGTCAAAATAAGGCCAAGTCTTTGGTTCAAAACCAGGCATTACAACAAGCATATAACACGCAAAATCATCAAACTGCATAAGGAAAATCTACAATACGCAGGATTACCAAAACCAGGCATTACAACAAGCATATAACACGCAAAATCATCAAACTGCATAAGGAAAATCTACAATACGCAGGATTAAGTAACCCATTCAAACTAAAAGATTCTCCATGATGGCTTTATACTCGTGTTTTCCTCAATCAACTAGATAGAGCGGGGGAAAAGGAAAGTCATTGTGGTTATCGGGTCCCTAATGGGAGTGTTTGGTTTGGAACAAGTTATCCTGATTATACTGGTATAGCTAATACCAATAACCAAACACTTGATAAATGTAATCCCAGATTCTATACCGGCGGGGAGAGGAGGGGGTTAGTAACTAAACAATCCCTACAAGTAAGAAGTCAGTGAAACAAAAAAAGGAAAGGGAGGAATTGAGCAAATCTGCAACTGTAAGGGATGACAGCATAGTAAGTTACATCAAGTGCAATGCTTTTCAGTTCAGCAAAACCCCAATCAACATTGGACAGCTATATAAATTTAACAGTTGCACATAAAGTTTGTAATAGCATTAATCATCAGCGCTTCGCAAATTATGCACTGTATTAGCTGTTAAGGCAGCTATACTGCGAGATTAGTTTAATTTAAAAATAAGGGATAAACAGTGCCTGTTAATTTTACAAAAGAAAGTTGAAGTACAAATTTCATTACTGAACAATTTTACAAAGGGGAAACTGTATTGCCACAAAAAACCGATGCCAGTTTTATAATTTACCCAGAATATGTTGCAGATGGCAAGTCAAATAGGTGAAAGAAAAGCAGTGTAAGAACCACCATTGTACTTCAACCCCTTTAGAAAACCAGAATTTATCTGGGAACAAAATTTGGTATTCTGGATACCAAAACAAAGGCTACCCTTATCCAAGGTTTCGGTTGCTGAAACTTCAGGATCAGAATATTTCCCAGTAATGCCGAGACTAGCATTCAAGTTAACTGAAGCTGGCTCTGTGATAAAACTGCAAAGACATAAAATACCAGAGGAAAAAAAAAGGATTACATATGTAAATGAATAAACAAAATGAAACAGCACCAGCACGAAAAAAAGCCTTGAGCAAGCATCTTCTGTAAGCCATGAAAAATTTTAACAAATTAATCTTGGGGTCGAATCAGCCGTATGTTGATGATTAAATGATCATATACGCTAGTATATCAGACCATCTCGCTTACATAGCAATGTTTTATGAAGACAAGGGGTCTGAATCCCAAGAAAGCTCAACAATTTAACCACCTCAAGCGTATTGGTTTAAGTTTTGTGGAGTCTATCAATGTAGCAGAACACCTCCACCTATTTTAGCGGCATCGTTTACTGAAGGTATTTCATTTCTCTTGTAAAATCTTACAACCCCAAGGGACATCCTCTTCCAACCAGTAAAAGAACATGCTTTAATACACTACACAAAAATATGTTATTGTGAAAATGAAAGATAATCCAGGTGAAAAGTGTTTTTAGACAGTATACCTAGCCTCAAAACTTGTGCTGTTAGAGCTGAAAGCATCACATATAGCAGAGGTTACCCATGGGGCAAGGTATCGACCCTTAATTTCAACACTATAGCACATCCCAGAAGATGGTTGTTGATTAGGCTCAGAAGGCACATTTGACTCAATTCCTTGAAAAGCTACCTGATCAATTCTCCTGACCTCCTTGCATCTGACCTGCAGAGTAGGTAAGATGATATCTATTTGCATTCTGGATAACACACTTAGAACACTATAACCAGCTTAAGACAGAATATATTGAGAGATTATAGAGGATACCACATTTATGCAATAACATCAAGAATAACATATTGAGAGATATCTTTTGTGATGTAAACAAGTAATAACCAAATGTTCATGGAAGGGAAAACCAAAAACAGTGTTACATTGAACCCACACATAAAGTCTTTGTCACAATCAGAACAATAATGTATATCCAGTTACAATCCAGGTATTATCTTACTAATCACATTGTGATCGTCTTATAATCATGTGTGATCTTATCTCCACACAAACGACCCTACAGGTCATGGACCAAGCGCAACTTGATGACAAGCTAAATGAATAAACAAGATTACACATGAGTCATAAAACCAACCTCGGGTGCAGAGAGCGCAGCATTCTCAAATGGGATAGGTGAATACAACACAGGGACATCCACACCACTTAGAGAAGTTAAGAAATATCTGAAAATTTGGAAAAACCGCAATTTAGAGCAGTGAAGATCATAAGCAATTGAATATAAAACAAGTGGCATAATATGATGGAATGAAGCCAACTAAACATCCATTATCAACTACGAGTTTACCGATAGTTCAATAGAAAATCATATAAAGAATGAACATTCTTATTTCCAGTGAATGCCAGTAGGGAATCCGGCCTATTATCCACATCGGACATTGCACTCCGCCGCCTAGTCTGCATAAAACATTAAATTCACCAGTTAGAAAAAATGAATATTATAAAACCAGTACATAAATGAAGGTCACTCTTTTTACAGCTTAAGCTTTTAAATCAGTTTATTCACGCACTTCAACATATAAGCAAACAGCGGTCCTTAGTTCGGCCTCACCATCACCTACTAATGAAATAATTTCACGTGCTAGGCCCAAGAGAAATAAAAAATTATGTGGGTGGGTAATATTTTGAACAAAATAAATAAATAAAAGTGTTAAGTGTAATATTCCAGCAAGCACTAAAGTAATCTCAAAGCACAATCCATCACTATAATTACTCCAAGATTTCCACATTGAGAAAGTTAAGTTCATTAAGGCAAAGAAAAACAAGACATTAACATAAAAAAAGATACTCAATGTGTTGAACAATTCTCCCTTTCTTAATACTAGGCATGAAGAAGTCGGTCAAGGAATCTGATTTCATAATACAAAGCTTTGCTCTTTTCAGAAAGAAAAAAAAAATACAAAGCTTTGCAGGCAAATTTCACTGCTGGATTTAATTTTCCAGGTGAGTCTCAACTGCCTAACAATTTTACCTGGCCCAGATTTTGTTTCTCAATCTCTGAAAGCTCAACCAGTTCTTCTGTACTAAGCTCCTCCAGCTTTGAGTGACAAAGCGGCATAGAATAAGAAACATCCTACCATCCACAAAAGATTGCAATACATAATCAGCTTAACAGATTATGTATCCAATAAAAGCACATAATCAGAGCCAGAAGATAGGAAATGAGTTCTTTTTATGTTATTTTAAGAGCATGAAGCTGCTTCTAGCACAGTATATTAGTACATATTACAACTTACAAGTGGCTAAAGTTGATGCCGAGTCTTAAAGGAGCTAGATAGAATAGTGAATACAAGAAAACAGATGGACTCTTTGGCCTTCCACAGCCATTGAGTTAAACAAATACAGTTGGGAAAAATTATTTGAAATTGAAGTTGGAAAAATAATTATTTGAAATTAAAGTTAGAAAAAGTTGTGTTTGGATAGTTGAAGGTTTTTCTTTCTTTCAAGCTTCACACCTAGTGAAGGAATAGCCCCAAACTGACCAAACCCATCATCAAAACAGAATAACCAGCACCATTCCACAACAAGAATAGAGAATTTTTTCTTATAATAGTGGTTTTGGGCCAGCGTGTGTGCACCTCCTAATTCATCAGTACCTGCTACATGCCACAAGTACGGCTAACAGGTAATCTGTCTACTGAGGCTTAGACAAATGGAATCACCCAACTTTTTTTGCCTCTACTTGGATTCAGACCCTGATCTCCCATAGTCCATTCCACTTCATTGACCTCTAGGGTGCCAACAAGAGTAGAGAACTTATGTATCAGTTATTATCAGTAAAGAAGAATGATTAGAATTTGACTCCTGGAGTTTCCTTGTCACATGTATATGCTAGTTGGCTTATTTATGTTGAATAAGTGACATTTTCTAGTATCACTCAAGTAGTAATGTTAAAGTGTTGAATATACATGAATATTTAACATGCATTTTCAACAGATAGAGATTACATGATGCAATATTTATACACCATGCATTTGCTTCTCACTTAAAGCCCTGAGATCCTATTGTCCTTTAACACCTTTTGCTTTAGGGCTCCAATGTATAGACATATATGGAACTTCTCCACTGGAGCACATATGAAATTTCTAAATCTGTGTGATGTTATCCCTCGGAAAATTTGGATTTATTCAAATCCAAACTAGCATTACTTGCATATCACTACATCATATACAACTCGGGAACTTATTGTATCAGGTTTGCAGGTCACCAATTCCCATTGTTGAAGTGTGTGACCATCTCATCTAAAAGCTTAAGCTATTGGAGAGAACTCACTTTTTTATTTACTTAATTATATTCTCAACACGCCCTCTCACGTGCAGACGTGATTCTTTTCGTGACCCAAACACGTGGAAATCCTTTTTAGCAATTGATGGAAGTGAGACTCAAATCTGCCTCCGGCACCATCTGGAACAGTGTGACTATCTCATCTAAAAGCTTAAGTTATTAGAGGGAAAAAACTTTTTTATTTACTTAATTATATTCTCAGCACCCATATTCAATACAACAACGTAAAAGTAGAGACCAAATAGGCCATAAACGAGCAGGATAATACAAGAACAATACTTGAAAAATTCCTTGAAGAAATAAGCAAAATAAGAAGCATCATATATTCATCATCTTACATGTTCTTTGAGTAATGACCTCAAACCCCGGGTTGACTGGGATATATATGCGTTGCAAACACATCTTTTTTCCTCCGAATAAGAGCTGGTGAACATGATCACAAACTGAGCAGTGCAAACTGCAAAATTTAGAACAGAGAGAACATAAATACATAAAATTCAGATCAATATAATGAAGCGGAAAAAAGGCACTCCCCCCATTTCATTTTATATCGGTGTTTGACTAGGCAAATCATTGAAGAAAGAAAAAAGGACTTTTAGCACATACCAAAAGTACCCTTAGGACTTATTGTCTTAAACATACCATTAGAAGTTTAAGTTTTCCAAATATAGAAATGAGTCATTATTTGTCAGACAGACTAATAGGAAAGAAGGCCATATAAAATGGAACAGAGTGAAAAAACTTTAAGGTTTAAGCTACAACAAGCTGTACCCACAAACAATTGCATCTTTGTATAGTTTTAAAAAGTAGTTAATATAGAAAAACTAAACTCACATGGTTTACGCATTTATGCTAGATTATGCATCACCTCATCCAAAGAAATCCAATCTTATTCAGCAGTTGCCTTTGTTGACTTTTTGGGAGCGAAAAAGGGTAGTCAGGCAAAATAAATAGTATCATCGGAGTGGACTGTCATTAATACACCATTCAAGAGTTCTTAAAGGCAAGTTATGTATAAGACAAGAAAGTTAACTAACATCACTAGTATCAAAACCAACAATGATCATTAACACATAATAATGGAAAATACACGTGAAAAAGACAGAAAAGTAGGTAGTAGAACCATGGCTTCCTTCTAAAACAGAATCTGCTGGAATCACTTTGAATAGTTTCTCTATCATTCCAAGCAACATAACTAGGCTGAAAACAGGTACATGTATACGTGTTAAACAAAGCGCATGTGGACAAATATCAGAGAGTATCCACTAATAAGACCTTGTTGCCTGATGGGATATCAAAAACCAAGCAATAATATCATAAAGAATTCATATCTTGCATTTCTTCCTTTACTAAGTAGCAGATACCCATCCTAAATCACCACTATTTATAAGTGTGAAGTCACATGAAACGTGAAGAAAATAAGAACTGCATGTCAGTCATAAATGGAACATAGAAGGTGGTTATTGAAATGGTTATTACCGTAGAAGATGCTGCAAACATTCCTCCGAAGCATGTAATATAAACTTCGAAACGAATCCTGCCATGCTAGCTGCCTTTCACTTAAAAAGTCCAGTTGCCCTATTATCAAAAGACAGAATTCTACGGTCAGGAGCGAAGATAGCAGGCAAAGGTAGGACTACAGAAGAATCCAGCAATACCTCCCGCTGAAGCAGACAAGGTTAAAGCTGATATAACTGAAGGCGGTAGAGGAGACTGGGGATACATCCAGGAATGCAATGACATTGGATTAGTCGCTTGGGAAACAGAAGTCACTTCAGATAAACAGGCCTTCTTTTGATTCGTGAAACATTTAACTGAGGATGTGAACCTCGGCATCACATTGCTGGTGCCACAATTGATCAACCTATGAAACCTAAAGGATTATACAAGACTTAATTAACCTTCGAAAGACAACATCGAGGAACACAATTCAAAGTAATAAGAGAAGAAAAGTACTGCATAACAAGTATAGCTAATACTCAGACGAAAAAGTTAAAGGCAACTCAAATATTAGGCTTTGATTTGCTGTTACATAAGAAGCAAAGACACGAAAAAGTGGCAATGTGCCAATATTGCATATGTATCTAATACAAAACACACCTTGGACAAGGGCCCAAAACATGGTCAGCCACATTCAGAATTCTCTTCAGTATATTTATCAGTGGACACATCTAGACATGCGGTAACACTTGCCATTTTATTGGAACACATTTTAAGGCATTGTCAAACGATATTTACATCTCTCACTTCTTATAAGGTTATGCCACTTGGTTTAGCTTAGTTGTTTGCCATCAAGTCTTACTTAAGTATGTGATAAGAGTAAACTATTAACTCTCCTCAAAAGAAATTGTATATATCACTTCACTATAAACTTAAACCACTTAGACAAACATCATAAACATGCTCAATAACTCCAGGTCCAGATAGTGTGAGTATTTAAACTATCTTGCGATTTTTGGAGGTAAATGAACTTCCAGAGAGCACAGATTCTTTTTATGAGTTAACACCAAGAAATGGATATGGACAGTTTTTCCAACAATTAAATGTAGATATGCATTGCTATCAAAATGGCTCATTAAATAACTAAATCAATTAACTCACTGCTCACCAATTGATGGAAGATGAGGACACGACTCGTATATTACTTTTCATCGTCAAATCCAGTGGGGTCATCTTGCATGGGACATGGAGTTCTGAGCAGAAATTTTTTGACCTAATACAACCATCAGTTTCAGAGGATTCAGCAATTTTAGCAGAAGCACCTAGATGCTCATGAGTAGCCAGTCCTCTTAAGGCTTTGTCCTACCAATAGAAGATATGAGGTTAATCCTTAGCTTTATCATAATAAGTATACAGAGCGATTAAAGAGGATAGATGCAGGCAATAGTAATTACCATATCAACAGTAGACAAGCCATGTACATCTTCACTACCCAGTGACAGCTCAGTGACACTGCGGAAAGTATTCTCACTGCACCTTTCGCTTGCGGTACAAGTTTCGGTTGCACGATCTTTTCCAGTTACAGTTGAAGCAAGAGAGAATTCTGGGCTTTAAATGACAATATACAAAAAATTCATTAAATCAGCAGCAAGAAGAGACAATAGCCAATACATTCTACAAAGATCTAATACAATTCTATGTATTTACCATTTCAATCGCTGTTGATTCTCAGCAGGGAATGCTGAAGAAACAGAACAACTTTTAATACTAACACTATTCGCTGGTGGAAAATTTTCCTGCCATCAAGAAAAACAAAAATATGTGAAACATGTGCAGATATATAATACGTTCTAGAGGAGGGAAAAACACAAAAAAGTACTCCCTTTGTTCCAGTTTATGTGACACTACTTCTTTATTAGTCTGTTACAAAAAGAATGACACATTTATATTTTGAAAATAATTAACTTTACACTATCCATTTTACTGTTAATGAGAAGCTTTTACAGCTATACAAATGTTATGTCATGTTAAGGCCATAAATTTCAAATGTTTTACAACCACACAAGTATTATGGCATGTTTAAAACAAGTTTCAAAAGTCTTCATTTCTTTCTTGAACTACTTATCGAAACAAACTATGTAACATAAATTGGAACAAAGGGAGTATCAGTTAAAGCATTTGCTGGATTACATAGATTCCCCAAAAAAAAAAAAAATACCCATTGACAATAAAAGTAAAGTAAACTAACATTGACATTTTCTTTTTTCGGAATCAACTTTAGCCTGATGCTGCTTTTTTTGACAGGAAATAGCTCGTCCACACGTGTGTCAACATATCTTGGGTTCTTCAATGCATCACACCTCTTGGGCCCTGGGAACACACCACTGCTTTCGAACAAGCGGATGGATTTGGTGAGTTGCACTTAAACAAAGTATAAGACATCTGGGAACAAAACTTACCTCATTGAGCCACCAATTGGGCCAGCTGATTCATCCACAAGTTCCACAGTACTCTTTCTCTTCAATTGTTCTCCCTGACATATTCAGTGATGTCAACAACAAAAGTAAAGAAAAGGGCCAAGGTCTTCTAGGGCTTCAAAGAGGAAATTTTTAATTTTTTTTAATTCACATTTCAAGACTAATTTTCTATGCTAAATTTCTAATATCCTACTCTTAATCATGAGCATATTCATTTATAATGCTTCCTTAACAAATAATACATACTTTGCAGTTACTTTTACTGCCTAGGGCGAATTATTCAAGACAAAGCGTATAACGCCTCAGCGTCCTGGTGCCTGCACCAATTTCCCGTCTAAGCAAAGCCACCAAGGGCCTTTATTGCACCTAGCTTCAGAGCTTAAGCATGCCTCAGGCAAGTCTTTGACTATAATAGTCATATTCACATATGCTAAAAGCCAATGAGTATCCATCTTATATACTGTTTGTATTAACAAATAGATAACTTATGAAACAGGCAATAATTTCAGTTTCACACCCGATGTATCCATCTTATATACTTTTTATATTAACAAATAGATAACTTATGAAATCAGGAAAAAAGGTACTCACGCGCAACTCCGAAGGAGTTTTTCGTTTCAATGTGGTGGTGGTGGTGATCTTAGAACCACCACCCCCACCAAATTTAAGTGTATTTGATTGATGTACCGGACCCGCAGCAGCAACCTTCGCCATCTTCTTCCACTTCAACTACCTTCTTCAGATATCACACATCCAAGGAAAAAAGGCAGAAATCACATACCAATAAAATCTGCAACCAAGAAAAAACAGTGAAAACACATAAACTATGTTTATATACCATAAAAAACATATTTTTCATACTTACTATCTGAATATATTGGATTTAAGGCGGTAAAACAACAGCAGATTAACTAAAATTTGAGCAAAAACCTAACAATTGTGATTGTTCGAATCACCGCTAGTCCTAAATAATGTTAGGGGGGAAAATCAACATAAATAATGCTTATATATCACAATACGCATATTATACATACTATGTATCCGAACAAAATTGGATTTAAGGTAGTAAAACAATAGCGCATTACCTAAAATTTGAGCTAAAACCTAAGAATTGTGAATGTTCGAATCATCGATAGCCCTAACTAGAGTGAAATCACATACATAATGCTTATATACCATATAGAAAACATATTTTTCATACTTACTATCTGAACATATTGGATTTAAGGTAGTAAAACAATATAGAATTACATAAAATTTGAGCAAAAAACTAAAAATTGTAAATGTTCCACTTAACTAACAAATACATTCTTCGGATATCACACATCCAAACAAAATTATTAAACCACATAAGTAATGCTTATATATGATAATACACACATTTTACATACTTCTAATCGGAAGATATTCGATTTAAGGTAGTAAAACAATACCGGATTACCTAAAATTTGAGCAAAAACCTAAGAACTGTATATACCTTCTTCAGATACTAAAAATAAATAAAAATGCAGAAATCCGATACCAATAAAATCAGTGAAACAACAACAATAATGCTTATATATCATAATTATACATACATCTAATCAGAACATATTGGATTACCTAAAATTTGAGTAAAAACCTAAGAATTGTAAAAGTTCGAATCAGTGAAACAACATAAATAATGCTTATACATCATAATAATAATAATAATACACATATTTTTCATACTTGTTATCGGATTTTAGTAAACAATAAGAAATTACCTAAAATATGAGCAAAAAATTAGGGATTTGCAAATGTTTGAATCATCGATTTTGCCCTAAATAGTGTTAGGGTGAAATCGACGGTGACGGAGGAGAGATTTTTTCCGGTGGGAAAAGGGAGTTGGCTTTTGGGGAAGTGGGAAAATGAAATAAATGAGAGAGGGATTTTTGAGGGGATTTGAACAATTTTCAGTTTCCCTCGCAACTGTTCGGGTCGGGTTGACGGTACTGGGCCGGGTATGGGTCGATAATTTCAGTTTCACTGCCATAGCCCATATGTCTTCTTTTGGGGGGACCATTCCTTCGTTGGGGCCTCTAGGGGGGCATGGTACGGTATTTAAAATTTTAATTTTCGATTTTTAAAAATACTATATCATTGCTGTATCATAGTTTGTCTAACTTTGACTTACATATACTCATATGATGGAGAATTATCACTTCCGCTACTTAAGAAACGTCTCAATTATTATGTACTAAATACCTTACACATGTAAAATATTCAAAAGAAAGTACAAGCAATCCCCCTTCATAAATCAATGACACAAAAAAGACATTTAAATCAAGATAGAGTAGTCAAAGTTCTAATGTTTAAATAATACCATAATATTGAAACCACGGTATTAAAAATTTCAGCTTTCAGATGATAATCAGATTCTATATACTATGCCCAATTTTTAATTGGGGGTGGTCTTTAGTTTTTGCTCTTCAAATTGCTGGTCTTTAAGGCAAAAATTTTCCTCAAGTCATAACTAAAAGTTTACCTTGTACGGCAAAGTTCTGCTCTCTCTCCGACAAACTTTTAGTTATGCTTTAAGGCAAAGTCTGCCGTATAAGGCTAAACTTTTTACAAAGCCTTGCCTTGCATTTTTTTTTTTTTTATGACTAAGCGGGGAACCAACCCGGAGACACGGAAGGATATTTTTATCTGAAGGGCAAAAATTAAAGACCACCGGAGTTGAGGGCAAAAATTTAAAGGCCTTTGAAGGCGTCAGGTACCAAAAAAAAATGTCTTCGGGTGCGGCGAATTTGAGGGTTGGAACCGGCTCAATCAAAAAAAAAATCGCAAAGCAGAGTTTAAAAAATTAAGTATTAAGACAAAAGTTAGGCCTTAAAGCGTAGTTTTGCAAATTCCAAATTTGAAGTAAAAAGAAAATTGCCTTAATGTTGTCTTATACATGAAGGCAAAACTCTGCCTTAAGGTAGAGTTTACCTTATGCTTGAAGGCAAAACTCTGCTTTAAGGTAAATTTTGAAAGCGTGCCTTAAGGAAGAGTTTTGCAGGCAAACTCTGCCTTGCGGATTTTTTTAAAATTTTTTGACTGAGCGGGGGTTCGAAACCTGAACTAAACGATATCACTATTGGTTAGTTGCTACGAATTGTGACATAAATTTAGGGCTAAAGGTGAATTTAACATAAAAGATGTCATGGAATGCAGATTATGATCCTCAAGTTTGGGTCATGACAAAAAAATTCGCCATCACTTCCCCTCCTCAACCCTCTCATTTTCCTCCTTGTGCTTTCATCATTTATTCCCCTCTTTTGATATCAAATTAAAAATTATTTGAAACAATTAAAATCAATTTTGAAGTAAAATTTTGTTAGTGAAATTTTTGTACAAGTTATGATAATCTGCTGGGATTTGTAAATAATATGTTCCAAAGTTAAGACATAACTCGTACCAAAGTCTACTGATTGCCAGAACTTATGACAAGACAATTCTTTATTCCCCTATTATAAACCCATGGTGATCAACAATACCTGGGAGCGACTTCTTTAAAAATTATGACACGACTTGTACTAAAATCCTGATGATCACTGGGACTTGTGGCAAGACAAGTTTTTTTCCCATCAGTCAGAAAGTCTTGTGTTCCCTTAGTGCTTATAATTTGATCAAGAATTACAATAATTTGTACCAAAATTCTGATGATGTGATAGGACTTGTGGCAGGGAAAGTCTTTGCGCGTCCATTCCAACTTTTGGCTACTCGACCGTACTTGGTATCAAAGTTCAGACCCGCAAACTCCAAGTTTTGATGCACAACATATTATTTCTAAAATTTTATTAAATAGTCAAAACTTAAACACCGACTTGGAATGGTGTTATTCTTGTATAATATGTATAGTTTTATTTTCAAAGATTTTTTTTTTTTTTTAAATTGTTCCTAGTAGTCAATTTTGTCCTGCAATTTAAGTTTGATCTAATTTTTCAAATTATTTAACTGGTAGCCAGTATTGACAAACTTCAAACAAAACCTACCTAGTTGATAATCACATCATAAGTCATGGACTATGTCACACCCCACTAGGAATCACATGCACCTATCATTTTAATAGGCGAACCTTTCCCGCATCATTCATTCAACCACAATAAATTAATCAAGTGATCGAATATAAGTCTCAAACATAAATAATAATAATAATAATAATGATATCAATAAGCTAGCGAAAATAATACAACAATCCCGAGAATGTAATCGGTCTAAGGTCGTGACGAGAGCCATTCTTACAAATACTATAGTCTGAATATGAATACATGTCCGATAATGGAATGCGTCTCCTGAATAGCAAATAAGATAAGTAACTAAGGAGTAGGCATTCGCCGAATCCATCCAATGCTCACCCTGGAATACTCGTCAGAAGGCCTCGGGACTCAGTCATGGGGCGCAGAAGTCGATCCAGTCACAAACTCTGCACTTAGAAAGAATGTAGCAAGGTAGAATCAGTACAACAACACGTACTGGGTAGGCATCATAGGCCGACAATAGTTAGAAGATCATATATATAAGAAAGAGACTGAAAAAAGCAGGCATGCTCACAATCAGATGAAACTCAAGTCGAACCAATTACCGAATCCAGTACCAAAACCACCAAGTCTAGTAAATCACCTCAAGTCCACTATAAATCCCATCCACATCTCAAGAACTACTATCACGTATGCGTATCACCAATAATCAATCAACAAGTCCAAAACAATGCCAACAATAAATATGAGATGAATGCAATGCATATGCAATTATACACACACACTTCCCAGGGTGAATATCTCGACAGCCATGACCCATGGGGGACTGCTAAGTTCATGTAACTGCTGAGGAACGCACACCCCGATCCAATAGTTACTGTTGCGATACATGCAACCCAATCTCAGTTAGTGTTGCGGTACGTGTAACCCGATCCCAGTCAGTGTTACGGCGCGCAATCCGATCCCAATATATATGTGAATTCATGATAACAATGCCAACAAGAATATATAATCAATGGTGCCACACATGGACACAAATCTCACTCCCAATATTAATATCATAATCCTTCCTTCATTTCCAACAACCTCAGACATGATAAATGTGCTTTCTGACACATGAATAACCACTAAGCATCAACTCTCTAGAATCAATCACGTGGCGGCGAGCCACAACTCACATTAAGCAACAACACAATAGAACACAATAAGGCAACACGCCATAATCACAACAATACCAACCTAAGTATTACATCCCAACTTCAAACTCGAAGGTTTACATGAGTTCTCCAACAATCACTAACTACACATATAATCCGCTAATCAAAGTCTAACCGAAAGGTAAGTCGTAGCCTACATAAAGTTCTCTAACAAAAGAGCCTCAAACCGTCATATATTGGCCTTGCCTTTCCGTAACGCCTTCAAGTGCTCAAAGTCTATTCATAATCGAATTCTATATTAAAACCATGAATAATGACACCCATATTGCATACTTCTAATCAGTCCATTCCAACTCAAGGAAATTGAGGAAACAGGCCCACATGAAGGGTAAAACGAAAAATTGAAAGATGGAACATGCAATTCAAACTCTAGGTGATCAAACCCACTAATCTTTTGCTAAAACAACTCAAGATTAAGCCTAATTCGGATTTAAAGCAAAATCCTCAAATCTGGGTATAAACCCTAATTCTTCAATTCTCAAATTAACCATTAATAATGTCACGACCCAACCGGAGGGCCATGATGGGCACCCAGAGCTAACCTACTGAGCATCACAAGGCATACATACATCATATAGTCACACCTGGATGTGGGCCATGATACTAACTAATAGATACCATAAGCTGTAAGGGACATAAGCCCAAAAGATATATGTATATACGTCATCAAGCTGAATGCCTCCGAGGGAGGATGACATGCATTCTTTCCTTTTAAAGAAAACATTTTCATACATATATATAAATAAGCCACACTATGGGGTTGTATAAAAGGGCAGCCCGGTGCACTAAGCTCCCGCAATGCGCGGGGTCCGGGGAAGGGCCGGACCACAAGGGTCTATTGTACGCAGCCTTACCTTGCATTTCTGCAAGAGGCTGTTTCCACGGCTCGAACCCGTGACCTCCTGGTCACATGGCAGCAACTTTACCAGCAACTATGGGGTTGTATCATCATCATTAAATAGGTGGTGTCCACAATTGTCGTACCCTGCCGACTATAGCGCGACGCTATGTCATAAAATAGATACATGTATATAAAGCATACATGAGAGCTCAAAGAAGTGTTACAACTCTATCGGAGTGACATAAGGTCTGTATACCTCCGATTACCATTATAGAACTACCATCGTCGATATATCTCACCTTGAAGGATCAATAACCATAACCATAACCATAAACAAGATCAATAACCATGAGACAAGATCAATAATCATGAGACAAAAATCATTAATACTATAAGAGGATCAAGAACATAAGATCCTAACATTTCTAAGAGTAGAGTCATTATGGATATCATTAGTATAACATCGTATCAATATGATCATGCCATAAGAAAGAAAGGGACAACCTAACATACCTCGTCGTTCAAGCAATCCAACAATCGAGCTAAGTACAACTAGTACGCCAATCCTATAGCAAAGGAATGTATAAATACTCTTAGATGGTTCTAGTATATCACTTATATCGACGATAATTCGATTCTAAATAAAGCAGTTCGCACCTTCCATTATTTCTAGTCCGAATATATATATATATATATATATAGTCACGTAAGCCTTTTAGTACTCCTTTAATCAACCAACCCAAAATATACATCAACATCCCATAATATCTCAATATATAAAACAATATACTCTTCCCTTCTTTCGGGGAAAAATTT
>NC_081351.1:21199906-21209769 GCF_029784015.1 Lycium ferocissimum
GGTTTCGTTCCCCTATCATTATTTTTTGTCCCCGTTTTTCCCTTTCCCTTGTTTTAAAAAACCTTTCAAAAGGGGCCCCGCCCCCTTTTTTCCCCGGGGGGGGGGTTTTCACGAGCAAATCCGATATACGGGACGACACAGTTTGGGGGGCGAGCTTCGTACGCTTTGGGAGCCCCGCCATTGGGGTTTTAAATTAATTTTTTTGTTTTATGATTAGTTATGCATCTAAGGTATGTCATTATTCAGTCAAGTATGTTTTCCAATCGGACTTGCAGTAGAGGTTTCATGAACTAGACAAGTCGGTTATGTTATGTCGGACATTCGGAGTCGTGATATAGCCATTTTGGCTCATTCATGTTATTTCCGCACTCATGTTTGAACAAGTATTTTTATTAAGTATTATGACTTACTACGTTTTATAAAGGCTCATCATGCATTCACGTTATATTAAAAGCCATGTTATGCCTCGCCACGATTCGGCAAACCGGGTTCGCTCGGTCACATGCGAGCAAGGCACCGAGTGCCGTGTTTCGCCTGGCCTACGGTTCGGCGTGACAAGAACAAAAACAACAAAAAGTGTGCCCCGTGTAATCTTGTAGGGATTCTAATGTAGAACTATTACAAGTTTACGTACGTGTTCCATCCCACATCATAAGCAAACAAAATATACACTTAGACTTTTATCTTGTAGATGGAGCTGTGTAATCTTCAAAACATCTCCTATTTCTTTCCGTCCCCGACAATGACCCAAAGGGCGGAGCCGGAATTCAAGTAGATTCCAAAAAAAGTTGTCATGCCAAGTGTTCAAAAACTTATATATGCAAAAAAAAAAAAATCATTTTTGCTTTATCTACATAGTATATTTTCAACGAAGGGGGTTGATTACCTTTTCGCACCCCTCCGGCTCCGCCCCTCGCCCACCAAATACAAGGTAATCGTATTCCACCACAGTAACTTTATCTTCCCTAGGCCTTTTCTGTGCCAGCACCTCAGCAAATCACTTGTTGATCTTGGCATGACCCGTTGCATCCAATCAAGTAACTCGTTGATCTTGGCATTACCCATTGCATCCAATCATACTAATAAAGGTTGTCACAATTGCATAGTAACCTGACAGTACAAAAACAAATCGCAGATGCTCTCTGAATGTCTCCCACATAAAAAGCACTTGCTACATGAGTCAAAACCTCTTTGTCTGAGATTCTCATGAGTGAGATAAGCTTCTTTACACACAATCCATGTAAAGCATGCTACAAAGCTGCTTCTTCACACACAATCCATGTAAATCATACGTTCTAAACGGAGCTTCGGATCTCCAGATCTGTTTCATGGCCAAGGACTTGGTAAATTCTTCTCTTTTGTTAAAATTTGTAGCATGATCTCACTGTGAACAAACCCTTGTTGCTAGGGATCCATGATATGTTGTCTTCTGCATTGGTTAGCTGTTGTTATGTGTTTAAAAGACTAAAAATCAGCAACCCTGTTCACCTCCCAATCATTGAAATTTCTTCTGAAGCTGATACACCAAACCCCATTTACTCTATTCTCAGCCAATGTAGATGCAGCATCTGAAGCCAAGTTGAATGAATCTGGAACCTGAACTTTCAAAGGCCTGTCTCCTATCCAATTATCCATCCAGAAAGAAACTTTTCTCTGTTGCGCACCTTGACCCTAGTATTAACCTTAAAGAGAGGCCACAGAGCTCTAGTATCCTTCCACACTGACACACCATAGGATACTTAACTTCTAGTACACCATTGCCCATCAGTACCATACTTGTTCCTGATAACACCAACCCAGAGCGTTTCAACCTCATTATTAAATCTCCATAATCACTTCATCAACAGGCTTTAATTTTGTTGTTTGAGATTTTTAATCCCCAATCCTCCATCTTTTTGTCTTTAATTACAACAGGTCAGCAATCTCTAGAGTATTACGGGTTTTATGAACTCTGAAACCATTTATCCAGTCATTGCTCCGTGCTACAGACAACGTACAACTGAAGCACTCCATCACTAGTATAAACAGGAAAGGAGAAATAGGGTCTCCTTGTCGTGGACCCAAAGACGCCCTCTGGTGTCTCATTAACAAGGAGAGAATTATTAACTGTGCTTAGGCAAAAGAGTATCCAACTGACCCATTTCCTACCAAATCCCACATTCTTCAGCATGTTGATTAAGAACTTCCGATTAACAAGATCATACGCTCTCTTTATGTCAAGATTACATACTCTTCTAATCTTTGTTCTTTAGGTGTTTCCAAGAGGTCGCTAGTGTGAGCCAACATCCCTTATCTTTAAATTTAAGGTCGGGAACATAGAGTGAGACATGCATCTGAAACGAGTAATGTTTTTCACATAATATAAAGAAAATATAATTTTTTTTAAAAACACGGAAAGATACCTGCCAACCCTCTGCTATTGCGTACGCGTAAGCTCCGCCTCTGAAGAACCTTCTCCATGACAGAGCCATCTAAGAATGAATCTGGATTTTCATCCATCTTCGCATCTATAACTATATCAGAGGACTTAGTACCATCTAAAATGCTGTCAGCTTTTCCACTGCTGGAGTTGTGTTCTATCAATATCCTTTGAAGCAAGCCTTCTACTCTCCTCTGCAAACTTAGTGGAATTACTACCTGCGTCAATGCAATCAAAAAATCAACGTCTGTTTTCTAAAATCAAGAGCAAATCAAGAATGATGAACAGAAAAGAAATCTTGCAAGGACACATTCAGATAACTACATCTCAATGCCATTTCTACGTTGTTTTATCTTTAATTGACTCTTTTGATCCACATAAAATTAAAACCAAATCCAAATGTCAACTTAAAAGTATATTTCTCAAACTGTACTCTTATGCACACACACACATATATTCAAATCCCCATCAACATGCAACAACAGAAGGAACTAATTGTATGGTTTAGGAGACAACTCTTACCTCTCTTTGAGGCCGCTTATCATCAAGATCAGGTCTGTAATTTGGAAGAGGAACCTTGCTCACAACTACAACTTTCCCATAAATTTCACTGCAAGATGCAAAAAGAAAAGAGTAAATAGCTCGAAGAGATAACAAACAACGTGAGTAGAAATCACCAAAACAACACTCTTCCCCTACCTATGGAGACCCATCCTTTTAGCAAGGTTAGATATCTGCTCATAGTCTCTTCTATCCCGTTTATCTCTGGATACAATTTCTTGATCTTTTTCATTTTAACAACAGCAGGCTAAGTTTCCATTTCCACTCATCTACATTGGCCACTGATGACGAAGCCTGTCATTGAACTCTCAAAGTCCCTAAATAAGCTCTAACTGATAAATCTTCATACCAGAAATATGCATGTAAATTTATTAAAGAAGATAAACCGAAATGCACGCATGATAAAGATCAAATAGATCAACATTCTTCTTCCCTTACAATTTCTTCGCCATTTTCATTTGAAAGCTACAACAACCAAAAACCAATGGTTGTTGACATACTGACAACATCACCTACCACCAATTCCTTCAACAGCCACAAAAGTTCCTTAATCGAAGTGTATATACGCATTTCAAGTCAACTCACCCCTACTTTTTTTCCATGTATCTTTTGTAACATTAAATAGGGCCATAGGCAGGATACGCATACCACCTGCAATTGTCATGCATATTATTTTTAGTAACATAAAATAAAAGGATATACTATCTCCATTTCAAGTAAAAAAAAAAATACCCGGAGAATAAACTTCAAATGTAACTTCCACTCCGGGAGAAATTAAATGGGTCATTTAGTGATTGTATTGGCAAAATAATCCCAGCATAAAATTTCGCATAAAATAATGCAATGTTTGATTGGGCGCAAAAGAAAAAAATCGGACAACTAAAGCAAAGTTTGGTTGGTGGTATTAAATAACGCATGATTGAATTGAATAATATTGGCAGTGTCAGGACTCAAGTTGGTGAACCTGCTTTTGGAGGAATTCTTAGAGATAATCAAGTAAAGTGGATGTTAGGATATTCAAGTAAGATCAAGCCTAGCTCAAGCCTCGCTACAGAAGCATGGAATCAAAATTGTAAGTATTTGTTAGAAGCAAATAAGACCACAATCAATTTATTTGGAAGGAGGTAAACCAATGTGCAGACTTTCTAACTAATGAAGACGATTTGATAATCTAGGAAAATGTGCTAAAGAAATGGTGTTTCTTCTCCCGGCAAATTTAAGAATGGAGGTATGCCATTTAATTTAAGAAACACCTCAATGTATGTCATTTAATTTTCAAAAATAAGTCAAAATGAAAATCAAATTCAAGCAAATACAATAAGATACCCAAACATAGCCAACAATCATAATTTAAACGAAATAGTAAAGTATCACTATTTAGAAACACGCAAAGATAACAACTTTCTATGTTTAAAGTTCCCTATAGTCTTATCAAAACACTAACATTCATCCAAATGATTCTCGTAGACATAGAACTTAACATTAAAGAACAATGTTTTATTTTTAGGGTACATAGATAGAAACCTCAACTTGGCCTCAACTGGCAACTAAACACTCCAACTTTGAGAATGCACATCTAGACACCTCAACTCGCCTCCATTTGTGTCAATTGAACACTCCAACTTACAAAATGATCATCTAAACACTTCCAACATTTATGCCACATCAAATGTCAGGTACCCTACGAGACACAAGTGGGAGATTTGAGGTGTCTAGATGTGCATTCTCAAAGTTGGAGTGTCTAAATCGACACAAAATATGTAGTCTAGGCGTGTCTGGGGATGCGCATCTCAAAGTTGGAGTGTTTAGTTGCCGATTGAGGCCAAGTTAAGGTTTGGAGTGTTTAAGTTGGTTGAAACCAAGATCTTTTTTTTTTTTTTTTTTTTTATAACCGAGGTGTCTGTACATACTGCGCACACCTCGACTAATTCCACGAGATACCGTTTACCTCCACTAGCAATAGTACAAGATAACTCTATCCACCAATGCTAAAATAGACGGGGAATAAACCACCTTGGCTTGCTTTTGTCTCGCTAGAAATTAGACACAGGAGTTCATAGTGCTCAACCCACTTCATCGACCACTAAAGCCACACGCCGAGTATGGTTGAGTGCCACTTTAAGGTTTCTATCTATGTATTATGCCTTTTATAGGTAAAAAAGCAAGATATTTAAGGGAAAATTTCAAAATATACAAGTTGGTCCCCTTACATTGCAAAAATAGCCCAAAACTTACATTACAAAAAATAGCCCAAAATATACAAACATATCTGAGGCAACGTTTATCTTATACCAACATATACAAAGGCACAGTGAAAAGTTTGGGTCAATTTTTGTAAGAATTAAAACAATGGGTCAATTTTGATAGCATCGTTGACCCAATTAACCAAGCTTTTAATTTTCTCTATATTTAATCATACAGTACCAGTTTCTCAAAAAAAGCAGCATATTTTATCATTCAAGAAAGAACCAAAAAAAAATTACCGGATGATTTTCGTAGTCGCATTCATACTCATCATCTGAAAATTGCTCTAAAGCAGCATTAACAGGGTATCTACAAAACCCACGTTGCTGTCCAAACAAACGAAAACTCGATTTTTCGAAGAAATTAACCTTATTTACGGCACTGTTAATCAAAATTCGGTGGTTGTAGTAATTCGCCAATGTGTTGCGGTTTGATTGGGAAGCGAATAATAGAGAAGAACTTCTTTTTGTGCATGCTAATAGAAACCCTAATCTTGAATGCATTCTAAGTGTTTGATAAAATGACACTTGTGAAGAGTAGAAGGCTGAACTACATCATTAGCTACTCTTAATACTAGTTTTTAGGAAATTTATTGAGTATGAATAAATATTTAATTATAAACTGAGCTATTAATAAGGTGATAATTTGCACCCCGAAAATGGTAGCTCCGATGGCGCAGAGGGGCCGATTTTAGGATCTCACAAGGCGAAGCAAAAGTCCTATCAATTTTAGGAATTTTGAGGTCGTTGGTAGGATGGATAAGCAAAAATTGTTCTGGAAAAAAAATTTAGAATGGCTTTATCTCATGTTTGGTTGAGATAAAATCGCGGGATAACTAGCCTTGGGATAAGTTATACCGGAATTGTAGTGTTTTTTATCTAATATAGAGAGTGGGATAATAATTCCGGAATAACTAATCTCGGGATAATTTATTCCCCAACCAAATGAGCCTTAGGCAAATACATTTTTCATTAAATTAAAACGCCTTGCATAACATCTTGAATGTATGTGATGATTATTTAAATATAATAAATATACAATTCAGATAAAGCATTCATATATTAGAAAAATAAATACAAATTTAATAAAATAAAATTATTATTTAATAAAAAATGAAATATTTATGTTCGCAAGTAATGATGGAGATGCTTTGTAGTGGTGATGGGTGGTGGGTGGGGTGGGGAGAGGGGATTGGGTGGGTTGTGGGAGTGGGGGTGGGGTGGAACCTATGGTAAAAATTAAAAATTATTCTTACAAGGCCAAACCCATGCCGCCCCCGTCGTAATCGCCAGTTCTTTTACCCTCTAACCGACCTTTGTTCCATTTACACGAGGTGGGCTAAGGCGATGTTTCATTTTTAGATACTTTTTTTCGCAATCGCTAAAATTACAAAACGAGTGTCATCCACTCGCGAATGACGTGGCGGGGTGACTAATTAAAAATAGGACATGTGGCAATTGGATGTAAAATAATAATTTAAAAATCAATTACAAGATAAAAGAAAAGGAAAAATTATTTTTCACCAAAATAAATAAAAAAATTACCTACTTTTCTAAACCTCCCACGCACCCCACCCCTCCTTCCCCTTTCTACACCTCTACTACTGCGCACCATTTTTTTTCTTCTAAAGGCTCCATTTTTATTTTTTGTTTTCATTAGATTTTGATCCATTTTGAAAGCATATAATTCAAAATTTGGCACTAATCTATAGCCCCCAATTCATTATTTTTTTTGTTTTGCGGTTCTCCAATTCGGAAATTTGATTTTCCAATTTGAAGCTTTAAGTTACGTTAATGGCGAGTTCCTCAAATCTCAACCAAATAGAACCAAATTTCGGACGAACTCCTCACGACGTTCCGGTTCTTTGAGATATCACCATTGAAAAATGGAGCCCGTTTGAGGCAACTCAAAATTCAAATTGGAAGCTTTGAGCTTCCAAACGATGACTTCAAATTTTCTTCTTCAATGGAGATATGCTACATTCGGGAAAAGAATTGCGGTGGAAGAAATTTGTGTTTTAAAAGAAAAAAAATGTGACCTCCGTGGAAGAAAGCATAGAAGCTCGGAAAGAGAAAATAATTAAATCAATTAGGTGCACTAAATATTGTTCTTAAGAGCATTAAGAACTTGTTCATGATGTATTCGGGAGTTTGGTTGAGAATCAAAGTTGTTTGAATGATTTTTGGAGCCGGGTTTGATGAGGAACTTATTGCACGGAAAAAAAAATTTGCAAACCGGTGGTGTGTCAATTTGTTAATTTGTAGTGGAAGGATTTGTCAATTTGTTATCAACGTTATGCCGGAAAACTTGGTCCTACGGTGGTGGTGTTGCGGTGGCAAGTTGATGGTTTATGGTGGAGGAAGTGTTGGAATGAAAGAAGGAAGAAGAAGACATAAAAAATAAAAATAAAATCGTAAAATTAAGCTCTTCACGCGCCTGTTTTGTGTGAAGGTCACACAATTTTCCAACTCAGCGAAAAACGCCTAAATGAAACATCAGTTGCCCACCTGAGGTGTCTAAATGGAACAAAGGTCACTTGAGGTGTTCAAGTGAAAGAAGTGGACGACCACAGATAAATAAACGACGGGTTTGGCCTTCTTACAAAATACCTCTTACTCATATTAAGATTTTGTTCAAGATCCTATTTAAACCAAAGAAGTGCTTAGATTTTAATGTAAATAATACACTTAATGGCCTATAATCTGAACCATTCAGATTCAGACATCGTTAAGTGCAAACAAATGAGGGCGTTTGGCCATAAATTGCAAATTCTCATTTTTTATTTGATTTGGTATTTATGGAGTTGGTCGGAGTGGAATATGAAGTTGTTTTATGTTATACTTTTTGAAAAGAATATTTGTGGAATAATGTTCACGTTTAAATGTGTATTTTAAATTTGAAATACAACTTTAAAATTAAAAAGTGAGTTAGAAAACAGGTTATAAGTTGTTTTCCAAATTTGAAATACAACTTCATATTGATTTGACATTTTCATGGCCAAACCTGGTTTTCAAATAAAGTGAATAATTATTCCGAAAATAAATAAATATTTTTTATGGCCAAATGGGTTCCCCTAAATTATCACTACTTTACGAATTTCATATCTAAATTATTGGGTGTTTTTGTTATTCTCGAACTATAACTCCCTTTAGATTAAAATAAACGGTTAAATATGTAGCAAATTATTGCATAACTTGTTGAGAGGCGTGTGAAATTTGAAGGAAAAAAAGGTCCTAGAAATGGAGAGTTGTGTGAACACTCAATAATTTATGTATCAAACTCGCAAATAATGACAGTTTAGGGGTTTTAAACATATTCACTCAAATTTTCTCGACATGTATTACCACTTATAAATTCTTTGGAGGTACTAGTAATGTCATATTCTTCATGGTATTTTAATATGAGTTCATGATAGTTCAAGAGGTTGCGAATACCCAATAATTTAAATATGAAACTCGTAAAATAATGATAATTTAGGTGTTTTTAACCTATTTACCTAATTAACTTTAGACTCGTAATCTAAAGTTTCAATTGAAATTATAGGTGTCGAAGTCGACATTATGACATATATGACTTAACTGCACACATTTCATACCTCTCTAAGTATTATTCCTCCTTAATATTGCAACAATATGAACTTAAGAATTTAGGATTAGGTAGCTCTCTGGTGATCGACATTATTCTCTATGGATTGCGAAATTTGAAGTAGTACAACGTCAATTTTGCAAGAGTAGATAAGAATTCAAATTCCCGTCAAGAAAGTGTTGACTGTAACAGTTCACAGAAAAAATAATTCTGATCGAGAGATGGAAGAACCGACTGGTAAAATCTAGATAAAAATTTCATCAAGAATCACACACACCAATTTTAATATGATATACCTAACGCCCCGATTGGTCGTTATAGTGTTAATGACCCTTTTACCCCTGACGCTTCCACTATAGGTCATCGGGTGTTTTAGAGTGACTTTTGGAGGTTTGAGCCTCAAATTGGAATTCGTTTGACCCAAAGTTGACTTTTGAGTAAACATACCTTTTTTCGGAATTCTGTCGATTCCAAGAGGTCCGGACAATCATTTATGACGTGGTAGTGTGTTCAGTTCGGTTCCCAATGCAATTGGGAGCATTTTGGAACTTGGGTTGGGAATTGGCTTTATGCCATGGGAGTTGACTTGGTCAAATAGACCTCCGTTGAAAAATCTGAGCCCACGGGTGAGTTCGTAGCGCGTTTTTATGTGTGTTTGCATGTTTTTTGACACCTGTGAGGCCTCTGGTGATAGTCGAATTTCGGGATGAGATTTGCCAAAACCAAAATTTTCTGTAGTTACAGTGTATTGCCGGGTACTATCTTCGCCGTAGCGATCGTATATAGCGCTTGGAGACGGCTATAGCTAACTGGGGAGTTTTGGTAACTAGCCGCCGTAGCGGGTTCATGCTGGTTTTGGTGAAGGCCGCCATGGCGAGCCATCTATGCGCCATAGAGCGTGCGCGCTGCAGCGGCTCCGTGACCGTTGCAGCCGTAGTCGGGCACAATTATTTCTCTTTCTCAAGTTAAGACCCTTAAACCCTATCACTTCTTCTCATCACCTTTCTAAGCACTCTTTGAGGGAATAGAGCAACTTGTGGATTGATTTTTAAAA
>NC_081351.1:21209869-21322354 GCF_029784015.1 Lycium ferocissimum
TCCCCTCAAATTAACCTTAATAATGTCACCCCAAAAGGGGGGGCCGGGGGGGGCCCCCGGGAACCCAAACCCTAGGGAAGCTAAAGGGAACATACATCACATTACACACGGGTAACGATAACTAACTAATAGATACCATTTTGGGGGACAAAAACCCCAAAGTATGTATAACGTACGTCGGGGCCCCCCCGGGGGGGGGAGACGGGGTTTTTTTCCCTTTTAAAGAAAACATTTTCATACAATTATAAATAACCCCCTTAGGGGTTGTATAAAAGACCCCCTTTGGCAGAAATTTTCCCCCCAAGGGGGGGGCCCAAAGGGGGGCCGCGGGGTTATTTGTGCGGGGCCCTTTCCCTTGTTTTTTCGAAAGGCCCATTTCCCGGCCAAACCCCGGGCGACCCCCCGGTCACTGGCAAAAACTTTACCAAAAATTTTACTCCTAAATTAAATTGGTACCCACAATTTCGTACCTTCTTTTTAAAAGCCACGCGGTCAAAAAAAGATACGTATATATAAACGTACATGAGAGCTCGAAAAGTGTTACAACTTCATCGGAGTGACATAAAATCTGTATACCTCCGATTACCATTATGTAACTACCATCGTCGATATATCTCGCATGAAGGATCAATAACAGCATACACGTACAACCATATAAACAAGATAACAACAGACAAGATCGATAATCATGAGACAAAAATCATTAATACTTATAAGAGGATCAAAGAACACAAGCATCTAACATTTCTAAGAGTAGTCATTATGGATATCATTAGTATAACATCGTATCAATATGATATGCTGCCATAAGAAAGAAAGGGACAACTTCACGATACCTCGGTCGTTCAAGCAATCCCAACAATCGAGCTAAGTACAACTAGTACGCCAATCCTATAGCAAAGGAATGTATAAATACTCTTAGATGGTTCTAGTATATCACTTATATCGACGATAATTCGATTCTAAAATAAGACGGGCTGCACCTTCCTTCATTATTTCTAGTCACGTAAGCCTTTTAGTACTCCTTTAATCAACCAACCCAAAATATACATCAACATCCCATAATATCTCAATATATAAAACAATATACTCTTCCCTTCTTCTTACTCAAGGAATATGACATTACTAGTACCTCCAAAGAATTTATAAGTGGTAATACATGTCGAGAAAATTTGAGTGAATATGTTTTAAAAACCCTAAATTCGTCTATTATTTAAGTAGCTTGATACATAAATTATTGAGTGTTCGCACAACTCTCCATTTCCAGGACTTTTTTTTTTCCTTCAAATTTCACACGCCTCTCAACAAGTTATGCCAAATAATTTGCTACATATTCACCCGTTTATTTTAATCTAAAGGGAGTTATAGTTCGAGAATAACAACAATACCCAATAATTTAGATATGAAACTCGTAAAGTAGTGATAACTTACGGGAACCCGTTTGGCCATAAAAAATATTTATTTATTTTCGGAATAATTATTCACTTTATTTGAAAACTAGGTTTTAGCTACGAAAAATGTCAAATCAATATGAAGTTGTATTTCAAATTTGGAAAACAACTTATAACCTGTTTTCTAACTCACTTTTTAATTTTAAAGTTGTATTTCAAATTTAAAATACACATTTAAACGTAAACATTATTCCACAAATATTCTTTTCAAAAAGTATAACATAAACCAACTTCATATTCCACTTCGACCAACTCCATAAATGCCAAATCAAATAAAAAATGAGAATTTGCAATTTATGGCCAAACGCCCTCATTTGTTTGCACTTAACGATGTTTGAATCTGAATGGTTCAGACCATAGGCCATTAAGTGTATTTATTTACATTAAAATCTAAGAACTTATTAGGTCTAAATAGGATCTTGGACAAAATCTTAAAATGAGTAAGAGGTATTTTGTAAGAATAATTTTTAATTTTTACCACAGGCTCCACCCCACCCCCACTCCCACCACCCACCCAACCCCCTCTCCCCACCCCACCCACCACCCATCATCACTACAAAGCATCTCCATCATTACTTGCGAACATAAATATTTCATTTTTTATTAAATAATTCGACGGCAAAAACAGCAGCTTTTGAACGTATGTATGCTGAACTAGAAGAGAAAGGAGGGGACCGTAATTGTTCAAAGCTAGCAAGGCGAGAGGAGAGAAAGGCACGTGACGTGGATCAAGTAAAACGCATCAAGGACGAGCATGGCAAAGTATTGTTAAGGGAGACTCTCATTAGACGAGACGATAAGGGTCATACTTCTCCAAACTCTTGAACGAAGAAGGGAGAGACATTGTGTTGTTGGGTGATTTAGAACATAAAGGTAGCGCGTCGCGATTTTGGCTATTACGCAGCAGTATTAAGGTTGACGAGGTTAAGCTGGGTGTTCGTAGATGCGCGGAAAAAGGCGGACCGACGAGATTCCGGGAATTTTGAAGAGCGCGGGCCGACGACAGCTTTGGGTCGACTAGGTTGTTTAATGTCATCTTTAAGACGCACGATGCCCGAAGAATGGAGGCGAGGTGTAATGATCCCTCTATATGTTAATAAGCGGAGATATCCGCAGTTGCAACAACTATAGAGGTATCGGTTGCTAAGCCATACTATGAAAGTGTGGGAGAGGGTGGTGGAGATGAGGGTGAGGAGAGTGTTACTGTCTATTTAAAACCCAAGCCGTATTCACGGGACGTTCAACTCGGCCTCCATCTTCGAGGGATGGGAAAGGATGGGGGAAGAAAGGACTTACACAGGGTTCACCCATTAAAGGTGCAGCAAATTTCCCAACGCCAGGAAAGCTGGGGGTTGGGTGCGGGTCTTAAAAGGTACGGGACATGGGACCCAAAAAACCGGGAGGAAAAGAGGAGACCCAGACCCTTTAAAGAGGGCGCCAGATCAACTCTTAGTGTTTACCTTTGGGTTGAGGATGCACGGAAATTCGGGAGGTCCCCCGGGTATGCCGCACACATAGCCCCGTTTAGGAACCAAAAATTTAAAGGGCCCGGAGGGAGACACCGATTTAAAAGGGTTTTGGGCGGAAAAAAAAGGGGGAAACGGAGGGGATTGGGGCCCCCAGGCGACTGAAGAAGGTTCCCGGGACCCGGGGAAAAGTGCCCGGGGGTTTTATCAAGGCAAGGGAGATTGACAGATGTAACCCGTATGGGGGGTGGAGAAAAAGGTCTTCCCGAGTGCTATGTGACAAGAAGGTGCCACCAAAACTTAAGGGCAAGTTCTACAAAGGCGGTGGTTAGGCGCTTGTATGGGGCGGAGATCATTGCCGCTTAAGATCTCTCACGTTCGAAAAGATGAAAGTTGCCGGGAAGAGAATGTTGAGAGATGG
Organism: Lycium ferocissimum; assembly: GCF_029784015.1. NCBI lineage: Eukaryota > Viridiplantae > Streptophyta > Magnoliopsida > Solanales > Solanaceae > Lycium > Lycium ferocissimum. Next base: position 21,213,208 of record NC_081351.1, read on the forward strand.
ATGTTGGCCACGCCGGTGAGCCGACAGGGATTAGGAATGAGGATATTCGGGATAAGGTGGGGTGGCCTCGGTGGAAGACAGACGCGAGCAGTCGGTGAGGGTTTGGGCGTATGAAGGGAGGACGAGTATGCCCGGTGCGGAAGGTGTGAGAGAGGTTGGCGGATGGTTTCTGACGAGGTAGGGGTAGGCCGAAGAGACGGGGGAGAGGTAATTAGACACGACATGGCGCAACGCGACTTTACCGAGGGACACGACCTTAGATAGGAGGGTTTGGAGGACCCAAATTAAGGTAGAAGGCTAGTGATAGTCTCGCTATCCGTTCTTATTAGTAGTCGATTATTGCAATATAATTTTTTGCTCCGTTTCGTTATTATCCGTTATTTCCTATGCTTGATTATCCCGTGTTCTCTCGCTCCGATTTCTCGCTATTATCGTTATTTCCCGTGTTGTGATTATCCCGTGTTATCCGTGTCGCTTGCATTATTTCTTCCATATCGCTTTTGAATCTCTTTCCGAATCTCTTAACCTTATCTTACTTCTTTTACGTTTATGAGCGATCGGGTCTTTCTTGAAACAGCGTCCTACCTTGGTAGGGAAGTACAGACACTTACCCTCTCTACTTTACCCCACGATATTGGGATTTCACTGGGTTGTTGTTGTTGTATTAAATAATAATTTTATTTTATCAAATTTGTATTTATTTTCTAATATATAGTTATTGTTTTATCTGGATTGTATATTTATTATGTTTAAATAAATACATCACATACATTCAGATGTTATGCAAGACGTTTTAATTTTAATGAAAACAGATGAGGCCTAAGAGCTCGTTTGGTTAATGTTATCCAAAATTGGGCTATATTCGACATTATTATCCCACTCTCTATATTGGATAAAAAAACACTATAATTCCTAAATAACTTATCCAGGTTAGTTATCCCACAATTTCATCTCAACCAAATATGAGATAAAGCCATACTAAAATTTGATCTGAGAACTATTTTTGCTTATCCATCGTACCACCCGACCCCTAAATTCCTAAAATTGATGAACTTTTGCTTCGCCTTGTGAGATCCTAAAATTGGCCATTCATACTCAATAAATTTCCTAAAAGCTAGTATTAAGAGTAGCTAATGATGTAGTTCTGCCTTTACTCTTCACTAGTGTCATTTCATCAAACACTTAGAATGCATTCAAGATTAGGGTTTCTATTAGCATGCACTAAAAGAAGTTCTTCTCTATTATTCTCTTCCCAATCAAACCGCAACACATTGGCGAATTACTACAACCACCGAATTTTGATTAACAGTGATGTAAATAAGGTTAATTTCTTCGAAAAATCGAGTTTTCGTTTGTTTGGACAGTTGCGTGGGTTTTGTAGATATCCTGTTAATGCTGCTTTAGAGCAATTTTCAGATGATGAGTATGAATGTGACTACGAAAATCATCCGGTAATTTTTTTTTTTTTGTTCTTTCTTGAATGATAAAATATGCTGCTTTTTTTGAGAAACTGGTACTGTATGATTCAATATAGAGAAAATTACACTGTATGTTAATTGGGCCAACAATGCTATCAAAATTGATCCATTGTTTTAATTCTTACAAAAATTTGACCCCAACTTTTATCTGTGCCTTTGTATATGTTTGTATATGTTGGTATAAATGTCTGTATATGTTTGTATATTTTGGGCTATTTTTTGTAATGTAAGTTTTGGGCTATTTTTTGCAATGTAAGTGACCAACTTGTATATTTCTGAAATTTTCCCTTAAATATTCTGCTTCATACCTATAAAAGGCATAATACATAGATAGAAACCTTAAAGTGGCCTCAACCATACTCAAGGGTGTGGCCTAGTGGTCAATGAAGTGGGTTGAGCACTATGAACTCTCAGGTTCAATTTCTAGCAGAGACAAAAGCACTAGGTGGTTTATTCCCCATCTATTTTAGCATCGGTGGATAGAGTTACCTCGTACCTGTTGCTAGTGGGAGGTGGCAGGTATCTCGTGGAATTAGTCGAGGTGCGCGCAAGCTGGCCTGGACACTTCGGTTATTTAAAAAAAAAAAAAAAACTTGGCTTCAACTGGCAACTAAACACTCTCACTTTGAGAATGCACATCTAGACACTTCAACTCGTCTCCACTGTGTCTCGTGGACACCTGACGCTGATGTGGCACATAAATATTGGAGGTGTTTAGATGATCATTTTGTAAGTTGGAGTGTTCAATTGACACAGTGGAGGCGAGTTGAGGTGTCTAGATGTGCATTCTCAAAGGTGGAGTGTTTAGTTGCTAGTTGAGGCCAAGTTAAGGTTTCTATCTATGTACCCTAAAAATAAAACATTATTCTTTAATGTTAAGTTCTATGTCTACGAGAATCATTTGGATGAATGTTAGAAGTTTTTTGATAAGATTATAGGGAACTTTAAACATATAAAGTTGTTATCTTTTCGTGCTTCTAAATAGTGATACTTTACTATTTCGTTTAAATTATGATTATCGGCTATGTTTGGGTATCTTATTGTATTTGTTTGAATTTGATTTTCATTTTGACTTATTTTTTGAAAATTAAATGACATACGTTGAGGTGTTTCTTAAATTAAATGGCATACCTCCATTCTTAAATTTGCCGGGAGAAGAAACACCATTTTCTTTAGCACATTTTCCTAGATTATCAAATCGCCTTCATTAGTTAGAAAGTCTGCACATTGGTTTACCTCCTTCCAAATAAATTGATTGTGGTCTTATTTGCTTCTAACAAATACTTACAATTTTGATTCCATGCTTCTGTAGTGAGGCTTGAGCTAGGCTTGATCTTACTTGAATATCCTAACATCCACTTTACTTGATTATCTCTAAGAATTCCTCCAAAAGCAGGTTCACCAACTTGAGTCCTGACTCTGCCATCATTATTCAATTCAATCATGCGTTATTTAATACCACCAACCAAACTTTGCTTTAGTTATCCTATTTTTTTCTTTTGCGGCCAATCAAACATTGCATTATTTTACGCGAAATTTTATGCTGGGATTATTTTGCCAATACAATCACTAAATGACCCATTTAATTTCTCCCGGAGTGGAAGTTGCATTTGAAGTTTATTCTCCGGGTATTTTTTTTTTTTTACTTGAAACGGAGATAGTATATCCTTTTATTTTATGTTCTGCTAAAAATAATATGCATGACAATTGCGAATTGGTATGCGTATCTGCCTATGGCCCTATTTAATGTTACAAAAGATACATGGAAAAGAGTAGGGGTGAGTTGACTTGAAATGCGTATATACACTTCGATTAAGGAACTTTTGTGGCTGTTGAAGGAATTGGTGGTAGGTGATGTTGTCAGTATGTCAACGACCATTGGTTTTTGGTTGTTGTAGCTTTCAAATGAAAATGGCGAAGAAATTGTAAGGGAAGAAGAATGTTGATCTATTTGATCTTTATCATGTGTGCATTTCGGTTTATCTTCTTTAATAAATTTACATGCATATTTCTGGTATGAAGATTTATCAGTTAGAGCTTATTTAGGGACTTTGAGAGTTCAATGACAGGCTTCGTCATCAGTGGCCAATGTAGATGAGTGGAAATGGAAACTTAGCCTGCTGTTGCGCAATGAAAAAGATCAAGAAATTGTATCCAGAGATAAACGGGATAGAAGAGACTATGAGCAGATATCTAACCTTGCTAAAAGGATGGGTCTCCATAGGTAGGGAAGAGTGTTGTTTTGGTGATTTCTACTCACGTTGTTTGTTATCTCTTCGAGCTATATTTACTCGCTTCTTTTTGCATCTTGCAGTGAAATTTATGGGAAAGTTGTAGTTGTGAGCAAGGTTCCTCTTCCAAATTACAGACCTGATCTTGATGATAAGCGGCCTCAAAGAGAGGTAAGAGTTGTCTCCTAAACCATACAATTAGTTCCTTCTGTTATTGCATGTTGATGGGGATTTGAATATATGTGTGTGTGTGCATAAGAGTACAGTTTGAGAAATATACTTTTAAGTTGACATTTGGTTTTGGTTTTAATTTTATGTGGATCAAAAGAGTCAATTAAAGATAAAACAACGTAGAAATGGCATTGAGATGTAGTTATCGGAATGTGTCCTTGCAAGATTTCTTTTCTGTTCATCATTCTTGATTTGCTCTTGATTTTAGAAAGCAGACGTTGATTTTTTGATTACATTGACGCAGGTAGTAATTCCACTAAGTTTGCAGAGGAGAGTAGAAGGCTTGCTTCAAGAGCATATTGATAGAACACAACTCAGCAGTGGAAAAGCTGACAGCATTTTAGATGGTACTAAGTCCTCTGATATAGTTATAGATGCGAAGATGGATGAAAATCCAGATTCATTCTTAGATGGCTCTGTCATGGAGAAGGTTCTTCAGAGGCGGAGCTTACGCATGCGCAATATGCAGAGGGGTTGGCAGGTATCTCTCCGTGTTTTTAAAAAAAATTATATTTTCTTTATATTATGTGAAAAACATTACTCGTTTCAGATGCATGTCTCACTCTATGTTCCCGACCTTAAATTTAAAGATAAGGATGTTGGCTCCACTAGCGACCTCTTGGAAACACCTAACGAACAAAGATTAGAAGAGTATGTAATCTTGACATAAAGAGAGCGTATGATCTTGTTAGTTGGAAGTTCTTAATCAACATGCTGAAGAATATGGGATTTGGTAGGAAATGGGTCAGTTGGATACTCTTTTGCCTAAGCACAGTTAATAATTCTCTCCTTGTTAATGAGACACCAGAGGGCGTCTTTGGGTCCACGACAAGGAGACCCTATTTCTCCTTTCCTGTTTATACTAGTGATGGAGTGCTTGAGTTGTACGTTGTCTGTAGCACGGAGCAATGACTAGATAAATGGTTTCAGAGTTCATAAAACCCGTAATACTCTAGAGATCGCTGACCTGTTGTAATTAAAGACAATAAGACGGAGGATTGGGGATTAAAAATCTCAAACAACAAAATTAAAGCCTGTTGATGAAGTGATTATGGAGATTTAATATTGAGGTTGAAACGCTCTGGGTTGGTGTTATCAGGAACAAGTATGGTACTGATGGGCAATGGTGTACTAGAAGTTAGAGTATCCTATGGTGTGTCAGTGTGGAAGGATACTAGAGCTCTGTGGCCTCTCTTTAAGGTTAATACTAGGGTCAAGGTGCGCAACAGAGAAAAGTTTCTTTCTGGATGGATAATTGGATAGGAGACAGGCCTTTGAAAGTTCAGGTTCCAGATTCATTCAACTTGGCTTCAGATGCTGCATCTACATTGGCTGAGAATAGAGTAAATGGGGTGTGGTATATCAACTTCAGAAGAAATTTCAATGATTGGGAGGTGAACAGGGTTGCTGATTTTTTAGTCTTTTAAACACATAACAACAGCTAACCAATGCAGAAGACAACATATCATGGATCCCTAGCAACAAGGGTTTGTTCACAGTGAGATCATGCTACAAATTTTAACATAAGAGAAGAATTTACCAAGTCCTTGGCCGTGGAAACAGATCTGGAGATCCGAAGCTCCATTTGGGGTAGCATGATTTACATGGATTGTGTGTGAAGAAGCTTGTAGGGTAGCATGCTTTACATGGATTGTGTGTAAAGAAGCTTATCTCACTCATGAGAATCTCAGGTAAAGAGGTTTTGACCTATGTAGCAAGTGCTTTTTATGTGGGAGACATTCAGAGAGCATCTGCGATTTGTTTTTGTACTGTCAGGTTACTATGCAATTGTGACAACTTTTATTAGTATGATTGGATGCAACGGGTAATGCCAAGATCAACGAGTTCCTTGATTGGATGCAACGGGTCATGCCAAGATCAACAAGTGATTTGCTGAGGTGCTGGCACAGAAAAGGCCTAGGGAAGATAAAGTTACTGTGGTGGAATACAATTACCTTGTATTTGGTGGGCAGGGGCGGAGCCAGAGGGGTGCAAGAGGGGTCAATTGAACCCCCTTCGTTGAAAAATTATACTATGTAGATAAAGCAAAAATGATTTTTTTTGCTATATATAAGTTTTTGAATCCCCTTGGCATGACAACTTTTTTTTATTTTTTTTATTTGAATCCCCTTGAATTCCTGGCTCCGCCACTGGGTGGGCTGTCAGGACGGAAAGAAATAGGAGATGTTTTGAAGATTCTGCGAGCTCCATCTACAAGATAAAAGTCTAAGTGTATATTTTTGTTTTGCTTATGATGTAGGATGGAACACGTAAATGAAGCTTGTAATAGTTCTACAAGCATTAGAATCCCTACAAGATTACACGGGGCACACTTTTGTTGTTTGTTCTTTTGCTACATTGTACAGTCCCAACAGCACATCCTTTTCGCTGTTCTAATATTTTAAAATTACTTTGCCTTCTATAAAAAGTATTTTTGCTCAGAATGGTTTAAACAAATCTCCACATGGCGTGCAATAGTTAGCATTATATTGTCCTAAGGTGAATGTAGAGGATTTTTTTTGCAATGGAAGCTTTTTATCTAATCACAATCTGTTGTTTGTGAAACTATCTCTGTGTGTTAACTCCATGTTTCATCCGTTTTTCTTTTTTTCCCCTTCTTCAATATCAGCATCAACAAACTTTTGTTGGATGCATGTTCCATGTGTAATCATCGCTGGATTTTATTTTCCGCAGGAATCTCCTGATGGCAACAGAATGCTAGAATTCCGGAAATCTCTTCCTGCATTTAAGGAAAAGGAAAGGTTGCTCCAAGCAATTGCACGTAATCAGGTCTTACTCCAATGAACTTATGATTATTTCTCTGTGCAATCAAAGCATGTATGGTGATTGCATATGTCAGATGTGTGGCCCGAGCCAATGCCCTTCTTTATTCTTGAAGTTAAATTGCTTTGGAAGGTTCTCTTGCAAATTTATAGTCATTTTTGGTCTTCTTGAACGAATGAGCTTCTTTTAAAATGCATCTAAGCTTTTGCTCTCCTAGTTGCACAGTCAAGAGACTCAAGACCCTTAATAATTTTGTGATTGTGCTTATACACTGATAACATTTAAATGATCACATTTAACTGGTTTTGAATTCTCTAGTATATGGAGGATGTCCAGGGAACAGACTAGGACATATTCGTAGTGCATAAACCTATTGTAGCATTGGGATAAACAGAGAAGAGAACACTTTTTTTATAACTATTATGCGTGTAGTGATTCTTGAAGTTCGTGCATTGCAGAGTAGAAACTGCAAGGAACTGAGAATTGATTGTAATTGTTAGCTTGTTTTATGTCAACTCAGTCTCTTTTAATTATTACAACAGGTGGTAGTAATTTCTGGCGAGACAGGATGTGGTAAGACCACTCAACTGCCACAGTACATTCTAGAGTCAGAAATAGAATCTGGTCGTGGAGCATTTTGTAGCATAATTTGTACGCAGCCTCGAAGAATATCTGCTTTGGCTGTTGCAGAAAGAGTGGCTACAGAAAGGGGAGAACCTCTTGGTGACTCAGTATGCTACTATTCCTCTGTGCTCTGACTTTCTCTTAATGTTTGCGGGCTTTTGGTTAAGCTTTCACTGCATGAGACAGTCACAAAAGTTGAAATGATGTTTGTTACGATTAATTTTGGAAGCTTCTTTATTTTAGTTGCTGTTCTTCACAGAGTATTTTTGGTAGGTGGGTTATAAAGTACGATTAGAAGGGGTGAAAGGAAAAAATACACATTTGCTATTTTGCACGAGTGGTATTTTGCTTCGTCGTCTTCTCAGTGATCGCAATCTTGACGGTATAACCCATGTTTTCGTTGATGAGATTCATGAGCGAGGCATGAATGAAGGTACCTGGATTAGTAAACTTCAGTCTCTGGTTTTGGTTTTCTTATGGCAGCATTTCCAGTGCATTGCTAATTCTCATTCTTTAACAGATTTCCTGTTGATTGTGTTGAAGGATCTTCTTCCACGACGCCCAGATTTGAGATTGATTTTGATGAGTGCTACTCTTAATGCTGAATTATTTTCCAGTTACTTTGGAGGGGCACCTATGATTCACATACCAGTAAGCTACAACTTGGATCACCAGTCATTTAGAGATTTATACATGTTGGTATTTGTGTACTAGTTTAGATGATAGCAGTCCTTTTTTACTCTGATCAGTACTCCATGATTCCCCTATATACTCGATTCATGGATTTCTCTATGCAGCTTTGAAAAGAATGAGCTTTCCAATTTTCTGCCTTCTGACAGGTGCATGCATACATGCAAGATGGCCTATTATGTGGTCATTCACAGTATTAACTGAAAATATTTATATAATTCTAGCTTTACTTGAATATGTTGACTTTTCAATTTTCATTCCAGAACAATTTTTAATCTTACTGTATTTTTTCGTTAAACCAGGGTTTAGGCTGTTTAACTTCGCTGGATTATTTGACACATTATGTTAACTTTTTGACTAATTGCATTTTGTATGATATAGGGCTTCACATATCCTGTAAGAGCAAACTTTCTGGAAGATGTGCTGGAAATTACGGGATATAAGTTGACTTCATTCAACCAAGTTGATGATTATGGCCAGGAGAAGATGTGGAAAACACAAAAACAGTTAGCACCCCGCAAAAAGAAAAATCAGATAACTGCACTCGTTGAGGTTGTTATTCTGTTTGCAGTTGTGTTCTGTACATGTAATGATGTACTTTCTTATATGCTAGTTATGTGTTGTCGTCTTTAGTGATAGGGTTAGGTAAGGAAAGATGGGGTTCAAGCTATGGGAGATCCGAAAAACGAAATATGTTTGAGATCTAAGCAACTTAATATTCCTGCATAGGATCTTGATTTTTAAAGGAGTGAGTATCCTTTTTGTGTAATTACGTGCCACTTGAGCATACCTTTGTTTTACGTCACCTATCAAAAAAAGACTTATCGGTCTATCTACTTATCAAAAAAAAAAAAAAAAAAGACTCACCCTTCTATCTGCATAAAGTATTTGGTATTGTCCTCTCAGATATTTATTACTCCCTCCAGATCAAAAGAGCGTCCACTTAGCCATTTGCACCCCCCTTAAGAAAATACTAACTCCTAGATAAATAGAGATAATTTGACTAAACTGCCCTTAATTAAATATGTATTGGAATTTGATCACATAGCACTTAATAGGGGCAAATTTGGAAAAATAAGGTTAATTCTTTCTTGATTTGATGAGTGGACACTCTTTTTGACTCGAGAAAAAAGGGCTAAGTGGATACTCTTTTTGATCCGGAGGGAGTATTTCAAAAGATTTATCCCCTGAAAGAAGAAAGGTTTTCTGTTTGTAAGATTTTCTATTTTTTAGGTATACTTCTTGTGTAGCGGTGTGTTTTTGCCCTCTTTTAATGTAATTTATTACTCTATGTGACAAAGAAAGAAAGTACGTTTCTCCTTAAACCGTCAAGAAATGCATAAACTTTCACTGGAAAAAGGGTTTGTCGGAGTTGGTTCTGGTGAGAGAATGAATTACTGAGTGTTAGGCGTCTCCCAAGAGAGAGAACTACTCAATGTTGGTATTTTCTCAAATTTTCTTCCTATCGGGTTCTTTCTCTAAATGGTTTCGCTCTTGTTGGTTAGATGCTGTAGAAAGAAGTTGTCAGATTGCTGGTGTTGCAAGAAAAGATACGGTACTAATCTTGTATGAACGATGTACTATATGACAGGATGCTGTAAACAAATCAAACTATGAGAATTATAGTGCAAGGGCACGTGATTCACTAGCATGCTGGGCTCCTGATTGTATTGGATTCAATCTTATTGAGGCAGTCTTGTGCCATATATGTCGGAAAGAACGTCCAGGTGCGGTGTTAGTATTCATGACTGGTTGGGAAGATATTAGTTGTTTAAGAGATCAACTTAAAGCTCATCCCCTCTTGGGTGACCCAAATAGAGTGTTGGTGCTCACTTGTCATGGTTCTATGGCTACCGCTGAGCAGGTAATACTGCTTATCTCTCCTAACTTCGATGCCTCTTCATGTTTTGTAGTTTGCAGTTGTTTCCCCTTTTCTTTGAATGTATACAACATATCTCCTTCATTTTCTTAATATTGGTGCTTGTAATTATTGTACCAGGATCTGTTCTATAAGTTACCTAAGATTCACTTCTTTCACTTGTTTGTCAACTATTTTCTCTTCTCTCTTTCCCAAAAACTCAAATAGAAAGTCCTGGCCTCCACGTGTTCCCTATGTTAAATGATACGCATTAACAGTTTTCATAATTTTTTCGAGCAAAAGTTATGGTTCACTTTCTTGATACTGTAGCTCTAAGTTCTTTCTTTACATCGATATGCTTAAACATGGGCTTTCTTTACAACGCTCATGATAATTTTGCCGAGTCAAAGATGGATGTTTAACATGGGGCCAATGTGTTGTTAACTTTCTTTTTTTTGGTCATGATTTTGGTTTCATGAATATTCTGTTGGCAAACTGAATTACTGAGTGATCTATTGAAAAAAAAAAAAAATTCTTTGATTCATGCTACAGCCTTCAGTTTCATCTCTCACAATTGGAGGCATATATTGACAGGGCGATTACCCACCTAAAATTTTTAAGTTTGGCCCACTCCATTCAGTAGACTTGTTAAATCAAAAGTGAGAGTTTTCTGTATTGTAGGTATCTTGATCTTTCCTCTTGTAGGTCTCTACTATCAAAATTTCAAGTTTCCGTGAAAAAGCCAGTAAGGGTTTCAACGATCTCCAGAACCCCCCTCCAAAAAGAAAAGGAGCCACCTCTATTTTGCGCTTTGGGTACACAGAGAGAGGATCTCTGTTTAAAGAAATATAAGGGTGTTGTTCTGGAATATGTCTGCCGCCTTACACCACTAGGATACTAAGAAATTTGTCTGTCCCAGTTCACTGTACATGCTTATCATGGTTAAAAAAAGAAAGTTGCACTTCATCCTCCTTGTTTTGGTTGGAAATTGTGCTACTAATTGCAATGGAATATCTATGTTTTACTAGCAGTTCAAATGTGTTATTACTTATTACTAGAAGTGTACTTTCCTTTCTTTGGCCGTATGATGTTTTGACGAACTTAAATTGTAATCTGCAGAAACTCATATTTGAGAAGCCACCTCAGAATGTACGTAAAATAGTACTTGCAACAAATATGGCCGAGGCAAGTATTACTATAAATGATGTAGTCTTTGTAGTGGACTGTGGAAAAGCCAAGGAGACGACTTATGATGCGCTAAATAATACCCCATGCTTATTACCCTCATGGATTTCACAAGCTTCTGCTCGACAGGTAAGTTGCTTGAATGAAAAGCATCTTCTTTATTCAAGCCTAAACTTCCGTTATGCAATTCATTTTTTACCTTTTACTATCTTTTCACACTAAATTCTCGAGCCTTCTTTAACTCTATCACCATAGAGAGAATGGACATTTCCCCCCTCATAATTAACATGAAAAAGTTCTGTGCTTGGATGGTACTTCAAAAACATGATAACAGTACCCAATCAAAAAAAAAACATAACTTTTGTTTTTGGATTTCTTTGGATGATTTTCTTGGTAGCTCGATATACTGTTAACAAATATTTTCTGTTGACTGAGTTTGAGGATTAGCTGAACCTTGTAATCTTTTTATATTTTGATTTCTACTTGTTTTATAAACCTTTTGCACACGGGAGGGAGCCCATCATGCCTTTTCTTGGTAAAACTATGGCTCTGTTTAAAAGTCACATCTTATCTGAGACCCGTTGTTCTGTGTTCACAAATGTTATTGTTGAAAAAGTAAGACATGCCTTTTCACATGCCTTCAGCTGCTATGTAATTTGATTACTTGACAAAAACTAGGTTGTACATTGCCTTGCAGTAACATCTGTTCAATTTCTTTGAATATCTGATGATAAAAATGTGAATTCTTCTCAGTGTTATCTTTGAGTCAGATTTTGATGTTATGTTGGATGTTCTTGTCCTTGTTTACTTATGGAGCTGTCATATCTCTCACGTTGCAGAGAAGGGGCAGGGCTGGCCGTGTCCAACCAGGCGAGTGCTACCACTTGTATCCACGATGTGTGTATGATGCTTTTGCTGAATATCAACTACCTGAACTCCTGAGAACTCCTTTGAATTCTCTTTGCTTGCAAATAAAGAGTTTACAGGTTGGAAGTATTGCTGAATTCCTATCATCTGCTCTTCAGCCACCAGAAGCATTGGCTGTAAGTGGTTCCTTTCTTTATGCTTATTCTATGTTTGTTTATGCTCTTTTCTGGATCAATAATAACTTTTATGTTTGTCACAACAATAATAACTATGCATTAATCCAAACTAGTTGGGTTAGGAATCTTAGGATCTGAATCCTCAAATCCATTTCACTCCATTTTGTCCTCCCCCATTTCAATACTTAGCAATTTGTCTTCTGGAGAAATTAGGGGTTTCTAAGCTAGGAGTTCTCTAAAACCACACTTATCCCTACATTGACAACTTTTACGTTTTAAATCTTGGATGTAATTGTCCTGGGTACATTGTTGATAATCGCCAAAATACCTTTCACTACACTGAACAGCCCCCACTCTCGTTTCTTGTCCTCCTCCTGTGCTGTTAACTTTCCATCTCTACCTCTTCACTCTTGTTTTTCCTTTTATTTGAATATTTTGCACTATTTAGGTTTGTTTTACTCACAAAGTTTAGTCAAATTATTACTTACTATATGCTATTTAAACAAATAGTTTGTATTTATTAAAATAATCTTATCTTATCAATTTAGAACTTAAAGTGAATTGAGACAAATTAATTTGTTTTTGAATCAATTTGAAGCTAAATATCTTGTCATAATCAGCTATTATTTTCGTGTTAACAACTTTAAGGGCAGTTAAGTATTTTTAACAGGAAAAAGTGCTTAATCAACTGCTATTTTCAAGATTCAACACTTTTATCCAAACATGTATGCTTGCTGTCCCATGTTATCTTTCACACTCTTGTTTTTAGTCTATTCAAAAAATAAAATTGATATCTTTCTCTTTTTAGAAACAGATGTTACCATTGCCATTTTACCCGTGATGACATGACTTGTTGAAACCCACTTCAGGGTTGAAGAAATCATAGAACAATAATTGCACACGCTGGTTTTTTCAATTGTGGCGACAAAAAATGGATAGCCTCCTCGCTATTTTTACCATTAAACATACCGAATGACATCAAAATAACTCGATAATTGAGCAATTAGACTAAGATTGGGCATCAAAATCACTATATAGAGTAGCCATATCTATTCATCCACATATAAATATTGAAGACTTTGTTAGACTTATAAATGTTTTCTATCATCTATTATCCAACAAGTTATATAAATGTGGCTTGCTGAATTTGCTTTCATAATTTTCTTGTTTATTGATAATTTTTTTTATTGTTCCTTGTCCTGCAAATGAGCAGGCATGAAGGTTGATTGATTTTAACATGTGACCCTGTATGTTTCAGAACGTTAAATATGGACTTGAACTTGATTTTCTCTTGGCTTGGTCTTGTGACCGTTGCATCTTAATAGGCTTACAAGTTCTTATGATGCTATACACATGCCATTTAGAATAGAGGTTCGCTGTCTTATTTTCCACCTATGATTGAAATTGCAATGTCCATGTACTGCAGGTGCAAAATGCTATTCAGTTTCTGAAGATGATTGGTGCATTAGATGAAAATGAGAATCTTACACATCTAGGTATGTGTTTTTTGAGGAGAAAAATATTCTGCTTCATGAAAATGTTTATTGCTTCAATGATTTTTTTGACGAGTTATGTTTATGACCTTTGTTCTGAGGTTCATAAGTTATATCTTTGTCATTTCTTCACAACAGGAAAATTCTTAGCAATCCTCCCAGTGGATCCCAAGCTTGGAAAAATGCTCATTATGGGCGCTATTTTCCGTTGCTTTGATCCTGTTTTGACTATAGTGGCTGGTCTTAGTGTACGGGATCCATTTCTGTTGCCTCAAGATAAAAAGGATGTAAGTAGAAAGCAATTTGCACTAGCCTGCCCACATTAAATTCATTTACTACTAGTTGGTATTATTTCTGCCTTCGCTTTGTTATACATTCTTTCTTATTTTTGTTTCATGTCCTTAATTTTTCCACCACTTCAAGATTGCTCATCCCTGCTTCTTTCCATGTTTGCTCAATACATAGTTATACATACCACTTTGCTGTTTACGTATTGACGTAGGTCAATAACCCACAGTTTTAAGAGGAGGTTATCTTGATTCTTGAAAGAAAAATGTTAAATAATTTAACTTTTTTTTTATTCTCAAAAAAATAAATTTAACTTTTGCCACTTGGAATGGATTTTTGGAGAAGTTAAAAGAGTTTTAGGTTGAAGGAGTTCTTATTCAGCAGTTTGACATTGATGTGGCTTTGGCCAGATGAACACAAAATATTTAAAGGAAGAAGGAATAAGAAGACTGATAGAAAATGCATGTATTTATGCCTGATCAAGGTGGGAACTCTTTTTAAACAGGTTACTCTCCCTTATTCATAGAGGAAAATAAAGGAGACTAGGTTCGATCAAAATCCTTTTTGGTTTTCTGTTCTTTTGATAAATAAGTAATTTTTTTATCAACATCCAAATCTCGCATTAAGATAACACTGGATTATGGACCAAAACGTCTTGTTGAAAGAAATTCGATATCTGCTCTATTCATGTGCTGAACAAAGAAAATTTGGCAGTGTGTGTATCTCTTAAAGACCTTCCAGTATACACGACATAACTAATTAGGAAGACATGTCAACTTCATTTCCTGCTGTGCTAGATGGCCTTATGCAGGGTTCAGGACATTTGAAGAACATACTAAGTTGGCATTATTCCCATCTGATTTATCTTCTCATTTTCAACTCTAGATCGAGCAGCCAGCACAGTATAACACTTCACTAGATAATGTTTTTTGGTTATACTAAATCTTGTTCACCAATATTGATCAACTCCCATTTTGCAGTTAGCGGGGACAGCAAAGTCCAGATTCTCAGCCAAGGACTATAGTGACCATATGGCTCTTGTCCGTGCATATGAAGGATGGAAAGATGCTGAAAGGGAAGGTTCTGCCTATGAATATTGCTGGAGGAATTTCCTCTCTGCCCAGACTCTTCAAGCTATCCATTCTCTTAGAAAGCAATTTATCTTCATCTTGAAAGATGCTGGATTGCTTGATGCTGATACTGCAACTAACAATAAATTAAGTTACAATCAGTCTTTGGTTCGTGCAGTCATATGTTCTGGCTTGTATCCTGGAATTGCATCAGTGGTGGTACGCAATGGTTCTATAGTTCTGATTTATTTTCGTGAATTTATTTCAGTCCAACTGTATATATATATACTTATAAGAAATCATGTGCATATGCAGCACAGAGAAACATCAATGTCCTTCAAGACTATGGATGATGGACAAGTCTTTCTTTATGCAGTAAGTTCAACGGACATTTTTTTGGAAGTTATTTATTTAGATTACGAAGTTAGTGAAAATGTTTTGTTTCTGCTCTTTCTTTTTTCGCTGGAGCCATTTAATCTATGTGGTGTCATGGGAAATATCATTATACTTCCTGATGCAATTATGTGAAGTACAAACCATGTGTCCCATCCCAATATGGAACTATTGGTATTAGGTTAGTTGTCCTTGATTCTGGTAACAACAAAATTCTTGCTAGAAACGTTAGTTCCAGCTCTTCTTTCGTTTTTCAACTACGGAATGACTGCGGGTAAACGGCGCGTAGGCAAGTGAATTCACTTTAGCGAGGGGCAACAACGGCTGGAACCGTTCCTGCTAAAAGCAAGGACCTACTTACTCATCCTAGGTGTTAGCAGGTATGGAAGAGTCCCCTCTTCAACCTTGAAATATTATATCAAGCTGACAGACAGCAGAGACCCACAATCATTGACAAAGAGGAAGGCTTGGAAAGGGATCAAATCTGTTGAAAACAAAACATGTTCTCTATCTTCCCCTTCTTTTGCAGAAGAAACCTACCAAAGGAATGTCTTTCTCTCTCTGTTAAATTTTTGATGGTGGGAACTGCACTCCTTGCAGCAGAACCTTGCAAACAGTACTTGCTTTGCGGACAAGTTCCCCAGAACAGGAAGTCGGTGCGAGTTCCCCAGGCCAAGAAGTCCTTACAGTTATCTTTATACTAGTTAGTCTCTTATTGAATTAACAACATTCTTCTGAACACTGTAGATGTGACAATTATAATGATCAGTAGGGTAAGCCATTTCATGTCTAAGAGGTTGTAGAACAATTTCCGTTTAGGAATTGATGAAACAAATAGAATAGTTCCAGGAATGAAGGAGCATTGGAGGATTAATAAGAGAGTCTTAACTTAGTTTTGAGTTTGTATTAGCTGCAATTCAGGAGATACTGGTAGTCAATCCTTCAATTGCTTTAAGCGGTAAAGATGCCATTTAATTACCCAAGTTCATTGCCGTAACATGATATTTACACAAACCAGTTACTTTGGACAGCCCCTTTCCAGTTAGGAGGGTGGACTTGCACTTTAGCAGTTGAACTATTGTGTTACTTACAAACGTATATTTCAATTGTGAAATTTGTCATATTGCTGAAGATGTTTGAACATCTCAATTGTGTCTTCAGAATTCAGTCAATGCTCGTTATCAAACGATTTCATACCCTTGGCTGGTGTTCGGTGAAAAAGTCAAGGTCAATACAGTCTTCATACGGGATTCTACTGGAGTATCTGATTCGATTGTGATCCTATTTGGTAGTGCTCTAGACTGCGGAGATATGGTAACTTTTTCTCTGCCTAGATGCTTACAGATTGATATCCTTGAAGCTGTTAAAGGCTGTAGGTTCCTAAATCTTGTGATTTTTTTTTCTTTCAGGCTGGGCATTTAAAGATGTTGGGTGGTTACATAGAGTTCTTCATGGATCCTACTCTGGCGGATTGCTACATAAAGCTCAAAGAGGAGCTCGAAATGCTTTTGCAAAAGAAGGTGAATTTTCCAGGATCGTGTTTCCTCTTTCAATGCATTCTACTCCTAGTTATGGACAATTTTATTTCTGCCAGCTAGACAGAAAGCGGCCAAGCGAACTATACTACTTTAAGCATGGTATTCAAGTAACATTAAGTTTCATCTTTAACTAACTGTTCAATGTTTCATAGAGGCTAGCTCTGCATTATCTTTATCAAAAGAAACTAGTTCTACATAACCACGATGGGAAGTTTATATCTCACCAATTGAGAGTGCATCTTTGCCTACTGCAAACTAATATCTAAAATTGCTCTGTCGAGTTCTTACTGTAACTGCTGCTTTATGGAGGTTGGCACAATAATATGTTCTATATTTTAGACTGCAGTAATACTAATTCTTGTCAAGGAAATATAAGTTTTAGGTTTGTTATTAGTTAGTTATATACTTACTCACATTAGTTGACGTGCGCGCAAGCTGTCCAGGACATCACAGTTATAAAAAAAAATTGCTTCAGCAACCATACTTCAGCTCCTCAGTCTTTCTCCATATGCATCTGGAGTAATTAGCAATTTTGAAAAGCCACTTGCCACTAAGGCTTTAGTAACACTTCACTCAAACTTGTCCATCATCCTTAGTATGGAAGTAGAAAATTTTATTCCTTGAGGTTCAGTATGACAATCCCATGTTTTTCTTTATAACACTCCTGGAGTTTTTGAATTTTCACTTTGAAGAGAAAACATCTAATCATATTAAATTATTTTTTGTCCTTCGTTGGATGTTAATTTATTTTAAATAATTTCCTATTTATTTTTTCATTCACTGTTTTTTGGATGATTTATCAAAAAAGAAAAAGAGTTACACTGGTTCTTGGATGATGCAGCTTCAAGATCCTGAGGTAGACATCCACAAGGAAGGCAAATACCTTATGCTTGCTGTTCAGGAACTGGTTTCAGGGGATCAGTGTGAGGGCAGGTTTGTGTTTGGTCGTGAAAACAAGAAGCCTAAAGATTCTAAGGACACTGATAGATTTACCAGGGATGGGACAAACCCAAAGAGCTTGCTGCAGACCCTACTTATGAGGGCAGGTCACTCCCCTCCCAAGTACAAAACAAAGCATCTAAAAACAAATGAGTTTAGGGCACTTGCAGAGTTCAAGGGAATGCAATTTGTTGGTAAACCGAAGAGAAACAAAACTCTTGCAGAAAAGGATGCTGCAATAGAGGCACTGGCATGGTTAACTCAAACATCTGAAAAGAATCACGACGAAGACGATAAATCTCCTCCTGATGTCACCGATAACATGCTGAAACTTCTTGGTAAACGCAGGAGATCAAAGCGTCGTTGAGGTAGGACACCAGACATTTTCTAGAGTTGGTAATGTGGACCATTAAAAGGCAAGCTTGAAACTTTCAGTTGATCAACCTCCAGCCTCAGTTATCACTTGTGGAACAATGAACACTCAGTGGGTGCTGCTTGGCAAGACCTGGTAATGGTGGTGCCAGATTTCACCCTGGTTTACAATTATCAGGTTCCAGTTTTGGCCCTGGTTTTCAGGTATCAGATTCAAATTAGGCTCATAAAAAAAAGCGTCCATGAGCGCAACGTAGGGCCACGGATTGTCACCCCAAGGCTGCATTAATAAACTAGAACGGTTGACCGGATTGTAAAAATAATGGAGCTGTTGGAGGTTCTGTTCTTCGAATTGACATAACTGCTAGGTCAGATGTGTTGCAACTAACAGGGATCCTGCAACCATTTCTGTTTGATCACCGTGGCTTGTTCTTTGGTGTATATAATAAAGTGTCATGCTTCCGCTATCCCAGAACTGTCTACGAGAAAGTGACTTTAGCTGAATACACAATTCTGCAGTTTTACAAGGAGAGTTTCAACAGCTTGTTTTGAATGTGAATTGAGCCGTCTCTTAAGGATTCTAGACTCTATTGGAGATCGCGGATTATGGCTTGAACAGGTTGCTCCTCCCCCTCAACGGAGTTTGTTGCTGTAATAAAGACAATGTGGAAAATTTGTCGGTAGGCGAGTAAAATATTCACTCATATCAACTTGCGCAGAGAACCAGCAGAACACCGGAGGAAGCCGCTAACATTATGTAATTTCTAATTAGATCTTATAGGTTTTATACATCAGTTTATTTGATCGTTCATTGTAACTTTTATGCATTAGCTTATTTATTGTTGTAACTTAACTATAGATTTCAGCTGCATATATTTGAGCAGCATCAAACTGGTCTTGTTGTACTTGGTTTCTTATAGGAATACTTTTGTAATTCGTGAGATACGTTTGTTCAATGCGAGATTGCAAGACTGTAAGGGTTGCCTCTGGTTGGTTACCTTAGCTAATAAGAATTCCCTACCTTGTTTAATTGATTTGGGCTTATTGATTAATGATCCAATTATAAATTAACCATTTAAAATTACAAAAATTGGAGGGCGGTAAGTTTTTGGACCGCTTGTTAATATTACACTGTTTGGAATTCATTCAAAATTTAGAGAGTAGGCGATTTTCTCCGCAGCTTCCTTATTTCAATTCTCTCTCATTCAAAATTGGGGTGGTCTTTAACTTTTTGTCAAAAAGTTCATTATAATCGGTAATTTTTAGGTACAAAGTTCATACACCTTCGCATATATGTATAATTTTCGTATGTAATATGTATTCGATAGATTCTTATAATTTTTATATATGAAATAAAAAAAAATAAAAATTGATTATTATAAAGTACATATAAATTGTATAAAATCTAATCAAACTATGTATAAATTTTGAGAAAAATATGTATAATAAACTTGTAATTGATACAAACCAGATTTCATACACTAGAAAATAAATATATATTAATTTTTGTATGCAATATGTATAAATGTATAAATTCGTTATAATTTCTATGTATGAAATATGTATAAAAGTTGTATGTATATTGTGATTATGATAAAGTACATATACAATCTGATCAACGTATGTATAGATTATGAGAAAGTATATATGTATAATAAGTTTTTTGATTGATCAATGCAGGCTTCTGGCAACATTTTTGCAATTGATATCGAATTTGTTCGCATTTCATACACATTATGCCGCCTATATCTAAAAAATGACATATAGCAGCTCTACACACATTTCATACATATATTAGTTTTCAACATTTTTTAGGCCTCGTTTATATTTTGATTTTCAAAACACACAATGATCATATATATAGCCGAAAACAATACAAATCAATTTTTATATACAATTAATACACAAGTTAGTAATAAAAAATACTTTGTAAGAGTTTGAAAATTTTTAGGCATAAGGCAAACTATTGTGAATTTTTTTTAGGAGTATAGAGAGAGATAATTTTTTTAAAAAAGAAGTTGAATGATAACTATCATAGAATTAACCACATTTGAATTTTTAGGCAAAGGGCTAAAAAAAACTAAAGATTTCAAATTTGATTTTGTTGGTATGTTTTAAAATTAAAGACCAATGCTTTTGAAGGGCAATCAGCACAAAATAAACATTTTCCCTTATAAATTAACCAATTTTTTTAGGGCGGTAAGTTTTTATATAAATTGGGCAAAAATATCAGACATAACCAAAATATGAAAGAAATGGCAAAAATATCCTTAGCTAAAATATGAAAGAAATGGCCGCACCTGCACTAGGTGTTTACATCAAGTCAATGGATGCACCTGTGTTGAAATATACACACTTATCTCTTGACAATTGTTAATTAATACATATTTTTACTTCATTAAATTCTTTAACTTTATTAAGTTATATTGATTTAGTGTAAGAATTTCCGTCTGAGTAATCAAACTCCAGCATCTTTCATGATGTTTTGAGCTAGCACAGTTCAAACTCCACCATTTTTTTATGGAGTTTGAGCTGTGGTTTTCGAACTCCAGCATCTATGTTTGGAGTTTGAATTGTGTTACATATTGCTTACTTTTGTCGGTTGGTAATATGAATATTGTAAATATTTCTTTGTAATAATATAAAAAAATTCAATCTATCATGTTTTACTTTTGTTTTTTCATTCGATGTTCGGTACACCCTTCGTGATCTGACTAATTCAGATTTATGCTAGAAAGTCATCACATAACTACTGGGTTCACGTGTATCCGATAGCTTTTGTCTAGACCTGCATATGTATTAAGAAATCCACTAGATATCTATAAATATTTGACCATGAACCCAATTATTATTTTCCTTAATGCCCTTTTTTCCATTAAAATTTTCCTGATATGAAACTTATTAGAAGAGCTATAATTTTCCTATGGAGGACTATTGTGTATTTATTAGCCCCTGGTACGTCTGCATGCATGCATGCATGCATGAAATAACACGTTGCAGAAGTCATAAATTAACGAACTAAATCAGAATCCTAACCAACCAAACGATCCATTTCCTAACCTTCTAACCCCAATCATTTCCTTAATATTTTCCCTAATTTCTCTAAATCCCTAATAATTTTTTCGAGTTTTTGGACTAATTTCAAGACTAAGGTCATTCTCTGTGGTTTTTTTGTAAAAAGATTGAATTTTTATTGCTGAATTTTATTCAGATTCTAGGAAAAAAATTAGGGTTCTTTGTGCTGCAATTGAGTAGTTAAATCCATGATAATGAGTCCTTGAAGGGTTTTTGGGAATTTTAAAGAAAATATAAGGATTTGATTGAAAAGAATTATTGAATTTCAAGGTGTAATTCATATTCTAGGTATTTGGAATTAGGGTTCTTTTTGATGCAATAAGTAATTAACTTTTTGGGGCAAATGATTATAGGTTCTTGAAGGATTTTTTTGGGAATTTTAAAGAAAATATAAGGATTTATTGAAGAGAAATTCCTTTTTAATTGCTGATTCTTGAATTTCAAGGTGGGATTTTTAGGGTTCTTTTTGCTTCAATTTAGGGGTAGTATTAACTTTTTGGGGCAAAATATTATAGGTCATTAAAGGGTTTTTGGGAATTTTAAAGAAAATATAAGGATTGATTGAAGAAAAAATCCTTTTTTGGCCCAATTCTTGAATTTCAAGGTGTAACTAGGAATCTTGAATGTTAGGATTTTTCTTAGTTAAATTCAAGGGGTAAGTATTAACTTTTTGGGGAAAAAGATTATAGGTCCTTGAAGGGTTTTTAGGAATTTTTTAAAAAAATATAAGGATTTGATTGAAGAAAAATTCCTTGGTATTGGTATATTCTTGAATTTCTAGGTGTAAATTCAAGGGTAAGTATTAACTATTTGGGGCAAAAGATTATAAGTCCTTGAAGGATTTTTTTGGGAATTAAAGAAAATGTAAGGATTTGATTGAAGAGTAAAAGTTTCTTGATGTTATGGGGAATGCATGTGTAGGACCCAATTTGGGCAACAATGGGTTCTTGCAATCAGTTACAGCAGCTATTTGGAAAACAAGGCAACCAGAACATTTAACTCTCCCAAATAAAGGGGATTCAACTTCCCAAAAAAGCCAAGAGAATTCATCAGTTGGTTTGTCGAAAACATCTTCGAAAACAGATGCAAATGTTACTCAGAGTACCCCACCCCCACACCTTATGATTACTGGGGACGCTGAGTATGATGCTAAATCAGTAAATGCCCAAAAGGGTGTTAAAGAGGAGGGTAATGATGTCAAGAATCCAAATGTTAAAAGTACTACTGCTAGCGATAAGCCAACGGAGGGAGTGAAACAGAACAAGCCTAGTCATGTGAAGCGATTATCGAGCATAGGGCTTAAAATGGAATCAGTTTTGGGAAGAAAGACGGGAAATTTGAAGGATGTTTATAGTTTAGGGAGGAAGCTTGGACAAGGGCAATTCGGAGAGACATTCTTATGTGTGGACAAGGTACTGTTGAATGTTGCATCTATTACTGCTACATTTTTTTTTTAGAGTAATTAGTCTTTTAGTTGTAGGAGGAATCTAATGATTTGATTTACTTGAATGTTCAGTTTCTTAGTTGTAAAATAATTAGTTGTCTAGTTGTAGGAGGAATCTAATAGTTGATTTAGTAGAATATTTAGTAGGATAAAGTCTGCTACTTTGTTTATTTGGCGATTTAAAGCCAATGATTAGTGAAATATGAGACAGATTTTCATCCATGTTTTCAACTTTGCTTCAGGACGACGTTTTTATGAGTTGACAAGTTATTGTTGAATGTTGCACTGCTACAATTTTGTTTTAAAGTAATTAGTTGTTTAATTGTTGGAGTAATCTAATATTTGATTTACTAGAATATTCAGTTTCTTAGTCGTAGTAAGAGTCTAATACTTTAGTTGTATGAAGAGTCTACTATTTTGCTTATGCAGCTACTTAAAGCTCTATGGTTAATAAGAGACACATTTTCATCTATGTTTTCAACTTTGCTGCTTGAATCTCTCTTAAAAAAATATTCCTAACAGGAACATGGAAAGGAATTGGCGTGTAAGTCCATTGCTAAAAGGAAGTTGAATACTGAGGAGGATGTGGAGGATGTAAGAAGGGAGATTCATATTATGCACCACTTAGCAGGGCACCCTAGTGTGGTACAAATAGTGGGGGCTTATGAGGATGCTGTTGCAGTACATGTTGTGATGGAACTTTGTTTGGGTGGAGAGCTATTCGACAGGATTTTACAGAGAGGACATTACAGTGAGAAGAAGGCAGCTGAACTTTCTAGGGTAATTGTAGGTGTTGTGGAAGCATGCCATTCCATGGGTGTCATGCATAGGGACCTGAAACCCGAGAACTTTCTTTTTATCAATCAGGATGAGGATTCGCCCTTGAAGACAATTGACTTTGGGTTATCAGTGTTCTTCAAGCCGGGTAGTCCACTTGCAAACATTTTCTTTAATAATGGTGTTGATGTAGCTTGTTAGTTTTGCCATCTCTAATGTTTGCTCATATATTGCTCAACCTTACAGATAAAGTATTAGACTGTCGTCTAACGTTTGCAATAACTTACAAATTATGACCGTGGTCTAACGTTTTCTCATACGATTTTCAGTTTGTTCAAAGGGATCTTTAGACTGTGGTCGAAAAAGTCCATAAGTTGCAGGATAAATAAAAAATGGGTTATTTACTATGGGGAAAATATCACCAATTTATGTGTCATAGTTACACATAGTTGTCGCATGTACATTTGAAAATTTGCACTTGTTATTAGTCTTTAGTAGGTTAGGCCAACAATATTTGATCCAGGTGCTAAATGCTTTCTTATACTATTACTGCCAGGTAATATTTCGTTTCCCCCCTAGTCGGTCAAGAAACCTGATAACTGATAAATTTGCATGTACTCCTTCAATTTGTAGGTCTAACTGTTGATGAAGCATTGTCAGTTGGTTGAAGAATTTAGGTCTGCACCTTCTACATTAATCAACAAGGTCACACCAGTTTCAAATATACCAGTTTCAAACTAGTAAAACCTCTAAGATAGGCTATAAATCAACTCTAGAATTATCTACTTCACCCCTTGTCATGGAAAGTATGTTTCTCATGCATCTAATCCGGACATTTGTTTCTCATGCATCTAATCCGGACATTTTATCTGATCCTGACATAGTAAACAGTGTCTATGGTTTTCTTGCCTTCTCATATATCCACGTGTTTATAACGGAATTCATGTGGCTATTCAATTTGTGTCTTGACCTTGAAAGTTCAGTACATATCAACCGTTGCTTTCATTCGAGAGGAAGTTTTGTAATAATAAAAAGAAGAAACCTGCTATTCTTTTTTCTTTTCTTGTTTATTCACATTAAGGCTATTTTATTATGTATGTGAAGTCTCGAGGATGTGTGTCCAATGCTTATTGTTGGAAGAAGCGCAGCCAGAATTTTTAGTTTACGTGTTCTGAATAGATTATTGTACATAGCAAATGAAATTTTTAACACAAAGATAAGGTTTGAACCGAAGTTATTGGGTTCTACCAAACCCGTAACTAACCCTGTGGCTCTACCCCTAGTTGTAGGCTGTAATTATTCTTCTTTCAGAATAATTCGCTGTTGTTGCCTACTATTTCTTCGAGCTGTTTCATTGACTGATTTTCTGACACCTGATAAAGAAGAAAAGTTCTGTGCCCCCAGGTGAAATGTTCACTGATGTTGTCGGAAGCCCTTATTATGTCGCCCCAGAAGTCTTGCGGAAGCATTATGGTCCAGAATGTGATATATGGAGTGCTGGAGTGATCATTTATATTTTACTAAGTGGAGTTCCCCCCTTTTGGGAAGGTCAGATCTCGTGAATCTCTTTCCTTTTTAATTTGATTCTATAATTTTATGAAGCTAACATGATTTTATCCATCTTGCATGTATTGGTGCTGTTTTGAATCAGAGACGGAGCAAGGAATATTTGAACAGGTTTTAAGAGGGGAACTTGACTTTGTATCAGAACCTTGGCCAAATGTATCAGAAAGTGCAAAAGATCTTGTCAGAAAGATGCTTGTGAGAGATCCAAAAAAGCGGCTAACAGCCCATGAAGTCCTTTGTAAGATGCAAATATTCACTACTCTGATTGTTTATACTCGTGGCATTATCGTTTTCCTCAATGTTTGACTTTGATACTTCTCATTAATTCTAAATTTGTATATGATCATGGAGTCTATATACTTCTTTTCCCTAAATATAGTCCTCTTATTAGGTAGAGCGATCGTAAAAGTACAGCATTGTCTAATGCGCGCTTAAGCCTTGAATCGAGGCGCAAAACATATTTGAGCACTTCGCCTCGCTTAGTGGGCGCTTCAGCATCGCCATCAAGGCTCTAAGGCATACTTTCCTTACCAATGAGTGTAATCCTAAAGAGGGCATATTGTTGGTAGGATGAGACATATATTACAAAATTGCTCACATTTATGAGCAATGTAACTCCTTACTCAGGGCGAAGCCCGGGTTCAACATAATCCAGTAGCTTTGGTTCAAACTCTTTGTTCATATTAAAAAGATCAATCAATATGCATAAATAATGTATCCCCAATCCAGTAAGAAGAAAGAGTTGTGGTTCAGAACCCATAAACTTAAAATCCGGAATCCGCCTCTGTCCTTACTGATTCCACATTTTCTTTCCTACTTTTCTTGTTCAGAAATTTTAAAATATGAGCAAAAGGTGTTGTATCTACATGAGCTCTTTTGTGCAAGTGACTCCCAAAGCTGATAAGATAGGGGAGAAGTAACAGAAAATGCAGCTATAAACTCATAAGACTCTTAACACTTTCCAATTTAGGTTGCCTTGTCTATCCATGTACTTTCTTATGAAATAAATAATGAATGTGCCCATTATCTATATATCTCAGGTCATCCATGGGTCCGTGTTGGCGGTGTAGCTCCAGATAAGCCTCTTGATTCTGCTGTTCTGAGTCGTCTCAATCAATTTTCTGCAATGAACAAATTAAAAAAGATGGCAGTTAGAGTAAGTTATTCTAATTTTTAGGAACTGTTAGCACTGTGATTCCGTAACTAGTGGTATTTATCATGTTTCGAGAAAATGCATTAATAAAAATAAATGTGAGTCAGAAACAAAAATGCCACGACTGTCTAGTAGTAATTCTTCCTTTTTTTCTTCCTGGATGATCTGAATGTGATTATTTTCGGTATATCATGTGCCATGAAACTTTTTGGTATATATTTCTTATTGAATCATAAAATCAGGACTAGCAAAACAGGATATTCTTCATAAAACTTTTATCAACTAATACTAGTTTTCAATTATTTTTGTCGCTGATCCATCCCTCTGTTAATTTAGGTTATTGCTGAAAGTCTGTCAGCAGAGGAAATTGCAGGACTCAAGGAAATGTTCAAAATGATAGACGCTGATAATAGTGGAAGTATTACGCTCGAGGAACTGAAGAAGGGTTTGGAAAGAGTAGGTGCCAATCTGAAGGATTCAGAAATAACTAGTTTAATGCAATCGGTAAGTAAATAATTTTGCTAATTTGTCTATGCAGTTTTTTCCTTACATGAAAAGATGTTGTTTACATAAACGATAGATGCCTTAAAATAGTTTTACGCTACTCTTTCTTATCGGAGACATAAATATTAGACTATTTCGTGTTTAATTTGAAAGTATAATTTACTTTAGCAATTAAGGTGGAGTTGAATCCATTTGAAAATTTACTTCAGCAATTAAGGTGGAGTTGAATCCATTTGCAATTGACTAGCCAAGAGGGTGCAAAAATGATCCCTTGAGTGCTCTTTGCAATTTCTGTGTTCCAGTTCCGCTAGCCATCGGAGTAACAATGGCTCGTAAATGATGTATCACAAAGAATAGAGGCTAGTAAAGGCTTTGTATAAACTCTGCTTCTTCCGTTCTTCCATTTTCTTCTCAAACTTTTCCACAGGTTCAACCTTTAGATTTATGCTCCTGTCATTTCTTCTTCTCGATCTTTTCCAGCATAGAGGTCCGACCTTTATATATCTACACTTCTGAGATTGAAAGCCAAGCTATCTAGTGGATAACTATCTAATCATACTGTTGAGACATAATTGATTGAAAGTGTGTTCTCTCTTTCAGTTTAAGCTTTTAGATGAGATGGTGACACATTTCAACCTAGTATCAGAATCATTCTTAAACTTAGCTTTATCTTATGTTTTTGTGAGAATATGGACACATTGGTTCGAGGGAATTCCAGGAGAACAACAAATCTTTATAGGGGAGATCTAAACGGTCATATAGGTAGAAATAGCAACCGGGGGGTTGGGGGTGGGGTGTAATGGTTATGGTACTAGGAAAAAGTTGAATATTTTCTCTTGCGGTATAGAGATGTATGTATTCCTAATCATATATTGTCAAATTTGATCCATTCTCAAACAAGCTTCTTTGTGCAATTGCAGGCAGATATTGATAATAGTGGTACCATTGACTATGGTGAGTTTATAGCTGCTATGCTCCATCTAAACAAAATTCATAAGGAGGATCACATGTATGCTGCTTTTTCGTATTTTGATCAAGATGGTAGCGGCTATATCACGAAGGATGAGCTCCAACAGGCTTGTGAGAAGTTCGGGATGAGCAATATCCCCATCGAAGAACTTATGCGCGAAGTAGATCAAGATAATGTACATCCCTTCACCCTCGTTCTTTGGATTTCGTCTAATATTTTTGCATAACCGTGCAATGTTAAGCCTAGAAACCTAGAATTTCTTTTAATATCTTTACTCAAACTCAATGTTTTCTACACGTATCAATATTTCAGGATGGACGCATCGATTACAATGAATTTGTAGTGATGATGCAAGACACCGGTTTTGGTGATAAGGGGAGTAGAAGAATGTAAGCATTGGCATTTCAGAGGCGTTAAAAGCCCGGGACTCATGATAAAATCATACTTACATTGGCCATTTGCATTTACGTCCCCAAAAGTACATGACAAGAGAAACTTACACTGTATTATATCATACATACATGTAAAGAATAGTCAGGCATTGGAGAGGGAAGGCTAGGCTAGTTTTTTCTTCCTTAATAGCATTCACATTTTGTATCTTTTACTTGTATATTTCTCTTTTTTTTTCACTCCCATTTTGTATCTATGAAATTTTTGTTACACTTATTTAGATTTACACTTTACCTGTCCATTTGATCAATTTCAGTGTTTGCACAAGTACTTTAGAACTTTGACTTTCTACTGTTGCATAACACTATAGCCCAACAGCTTCTGACCAAACAATTTTTCAACATAATTAATAGTACATGTTTACTTTTAGACATAATACATAAACAAGCCCTAAAACTTGAACACTTTCATGGAAGTAGTGTGAAAACAAAGAATATAGTGCATGACCATCCATCTCTTCATTGGTGTGCACAAGTAGGCTACCTATAAAAATATTTATAATCAAGAACTTGTATAAAGTTGAACACGTAAACACAAATGCTCGATATGACACATAAATTTTGGAGGTGTCTAGATGATCATTTTTATAAGTTAATATGTTCAAGTGTTCAACCGACAAAGAGGATCCCAAGTTGAGGTGCCTACGCTCAAATTTTATGTGCACACCGCGGATTGGAGGGTATACTCGCCATGCATGCCGGTTCAAGAGCCAAATTTGAGGGTTGTTTATGTATTCTGCCTTTGTTTTATTTATGCTCAAGGAATTTTTTTCCTGTTGAACACTTGAAGCAATACATTGGAAGTGAATGAGTGTGAAAATTCAACAGTGAATATAGTAGCATGACCATCCCATCTCTTCATTGAAGCCAAACATATTGAACACGTTTTCTCAAAGTTGTAAGAATTGACCTACCTATAAAAATATTTATAATCAAGAACTTGTAGGTAGAAAGACAACTTCAGTCCTTACACACGTCAATCAGTTTTAATATCAAACTCAATAAATACATGTAAACATGTTTACATAAACGGTTATCAATTAATCGTAGTTACTTAATATACTCATCTCAATTTTATCATTAATCTTAGTGAACTAATATAATTTGGTTTAAAGTCCGAACCCCCCCCCCCCCTCACCACCCCCAACCTCTTTTCAATGCATTTCTAACCTATTATACCTTTTTCCACTAATAAAGGGCCCAATGCACATGATATCTAACCTAACAAACTCACCTTTTATTTTTTTTCAAAGCATAACTACCTTAACTTTCCAAAATCACCTCCCCTATGAAACTAACAATTCATCAATGATTGTAGTGAGATGAGTAGGGTCCCTCGACTTTTAATCAGATGTCTCGGATTCGAATTCTGAAAATGGAGAAAATATTAGTGGGAAGCGCTTCTCCCTTTAATTGGCGTTACGCGATGCGTTCAGATTAGTCGAGCGGGCCCCAAAGGCGAGTAGGGGACATGGGTTGGAAATAAAAAGAAACAACTCACCTCTCACTTTCAACCATCTAAGCTCCAAATCAAGTTCACCTTATAGCTCTACATTTTTTTTTTTTTGGCTTAAGAGCTCTACATTGTTAAGGACCACTTGTTATTTTCTAGTGCTCATGCTCTGTTAGAATATATATATATATATATACACACACACAAAAAGAAAGAAAAAATTAATGACAGTCATGTTGTGGATGAGGGTTTGTTTTACCTTTTTCTTGAATGTTCCCTCTTGATATAGCACATCAGAAGCTTAAGAAGTATACCTTGCCGGTACCTCTATTTATTTATTTGCTTGTTTGTTTATTTTTGGTAAATATTTAGGGCAACTCAGTTTTTCCCATTTTAATTCACGTGTCATCTGTAATGTCCACTTCATTGCAGCCAATTAAGCCACTATTTCTCATGCAGGTGGTAATTGTCATAGTTTGAAAAATAGTATTCTCTTCTTAATTTCTTGATTGCCTACACATTTTTTTGTTTTGGTGTGAAAAGTTTCAACTTAACTTGACTTCTCTTCGTTCCTGATTGCCTAAAATCAAACTCATGATTGTACTATCATTTCTAGTGATTACTCTGTGGAAAGATATTTATATGTGATTGTTTTGGTTCGAGACGGAATGAGATATGAAATTTTTCGTTAATCTGTCGCTAAGTAGCTCCTAATTAATAGAATGTTTTTATAATTGATCACTAACCCATCGTTAAAAAACATTAGCAACTAATTTTTATTGTTTAATGATAGAAGTATTCCGTGGCAGTTTTTTTTTGGTAGTAAATAACTTGGGAGGTAAGAGTGTCTTGGGAAGAAATTAAATAGGTGATAGTAACATACCTAAACAATAACAATAATTGAGCTTTTCGAAGGCATCAATAAGCTAGAGAAGTGCAATAAGGTGGACAAATAGATATATTTATCTGTATAATCATCGAAAGGTAGGGTAGAATGGAGGAAACTCCTCCTCCCTTAATTAGAACTTTCGGCTTCAAATCCTAATAATAGAGTCCTCTTCGATAGAAAGAGCTAAAATACTCCGTAATAAACTTATTTACGACACAAATCTTATTAAATGGGCCAGTAAGTTTCGAACATCGAGTACCAGAAGAAAAACAAGTATGTCCACATAATTTTGATAAGTGATTTTATGCCATTAACATCTTTTTCTATACTTGTTTTATGTTAGTCACTAAAGTACACTTTTAATTTCTTGATATGCATTTAGGAAATATTAACTTTAAAATTAAATGGTTTTGTTCTAGGATATTCAATATCAATAGACTAGTTTAATTTAGTTAGACACCTGCATTTTCTCACTCTTGAGAATTCCCAACTTGTTGGAACTATATTGAGTGTCATAAATTTATAGTCAAACATTATATACTATCAAAGAAAATGATAGGCATTAAACTCTAGGACACCAAATTTGAAACTCAATTGTAATCATTAGACTATGTCGCGAAAATAATTATTAGTCCAATTTCCAACAAGTCTTTTTTAGTACCATATATAAGACAACTGTCCAAAGTATGCAAATTGAACTCTTTGTATGATAGGCTTTTTTTGGAAGGAAAATACAAAAGAAATGAAATTGCTGAACTTCGTTTTCCTCCTTGTTTGCTTTGGGAGAAAAATTGAGAAGGAAAAAACAATGATAACATATATGAGTAATTAATTAACTACGGAGAAAGCGTAAATTTTTTAATGGATGTTTTAGTGGGAATGTCGTCAGAAATATGGAATTTCTGATGGAAAATCTATCAAAAATATTTGCAACAAGTTAATTTCTGATGGATTTCATAATTATTATTCAAATCATCAAAGATTGTGGTATGGTGATAAGTATCTTCAATCCTTAACCAGAGGTGTCGAATTCGAACTCTGAAAATAAAATCACCTTTGGTAGAAAATGTTTTGTTCCAAATTGAGATTTTCAAGGCCAAACTTGAATTACTCGATTTACAAAGTGTGTCGTGAATATTGGGTGGAAAATAAAAATAATTATTATTCTGAATGGTTGGTAATACGCTAACCAACGACAGAGTGACCAATATTATTGAAATCCTTTTTTTAGTTAAAAAATATGTTTGCATTACACTCGAGCCAAATGTTCCATAAACAAAAGGGTAGGATGACTTAAAAGATAACACAACACCACTGAGGGATATAATAGGATAGATGAAATATTTCACTCTTAACCAAATTAAACGTCTACGGTTCGAAGATGAGAATGAAAAATATTCAAATAGAAAATGATTCTCCATCTAATAAGTCCTACCCGATGCGAATCCGACCAGTAAGTACTTGATATTTAAATGGTTAAGCAATGATGACATTATTGGCAGAAATTTGATATTTATAGTTTCTGGCTCCTTTTGACAAAGAGAGCAAATATATGGCTTAGTAAATTGAATTAATTTCAGTTTGTTGATGGATTCTGCTATTTATAAATCAAAATTCTATTATACTGAATTGAAATTAATCATGAACCACACTATTGTTAGTTTTTATGATCAATGACAAATTTACATTGAATGTGATGGTCCCTGCAATCTTCAAATTCTTGACAAGTATACACGACACTTTGTAAGTAGTATAGAAAATGGCACTAAGAATATCCGCATTGATCAGAGACTTGAACAATAGATAATATTAAAAATAGGACACCAACTTTTCTTCAAAGTAATACTCCTTATGTCTGAATTAATAATATTTTATTGGGCTCAGTGCTTAATAAAGAAATTGAAATTTATAATCTAAATAAGTTAGGACATTTGTGTGGCTACTCATTAAAAGTAAAACGAGAAGTTTAATGTTATATTATTTAATAAATTAAGAAACGTGTTATTCTTTTTAAAACAGACTAAAAAAATCCTACACATAAATTATGACAGAGGGACTATATATCACTAATTAGATAGCATGGGTAACATTAATTTAGTTTTGCTTTGAATTTATTATTCCTTGTGGTCCAACTTATATGATACACTTTTCTTTTTTAATTTGTTTAAAATAGAATATCATATTTTTATATTTAAAAATAATTTAATTTTAAAATTTTCATTTAACTCTTAATGAGATGATTTATGGCCACACATATGTCAGCTTGTTTTAGACTATTGGTTACAAAAAAATGGTTTCGTTCTTAAACGTCATACTCAGTTAAACAATCTATATATATAATAAAGCTAGGTATAGATAAGATGATGTAACACCTCTCTTAGGTCATGATTCCTATTTATTTATTTTCTCAATTTTTTTGACTTTTTTGCCTTATAATCTCCTTTTTTCTATTTTTCTCTTCTTTCCTTTCATTCAAGGTATTGATTAGCCCACTCCCTCTCCCTTTTAAAAGTAACCGGACGTGTCTATGTTTTTTTTTTTCTCAACATGAATAACGTACTCTTTTCAGTTACAAGTTTAATTTATCCATGAGTACTTATGGTACCTTAAAAGACTCTTATTGCTGAATTTGAGGGGATTTTACGCAATTAAACTTTGACCATTACTAATCCACTATATATATTCGGACAAACCAAATGTTATCTAGCTTTTGTGTACTGTAGTGGAGTGAGGTAAATACTGTTGGGATTTTGATAACTCTTTTCTTCTACGGGGGTGCAATGGGTTGGATTTGTTTCTTAACTTCTAATACCTTTTATCTTAAGATAATTTTAGAGTTGGCCATTCGAAATACCAACAGCAAGTTATTTTTACGATAATCCTTTATTTATAGAACTTCATTAGTTGCTTGGACCTCACAAGAATTATTTTCCCTGTTATCGTTTTACGTGACTGTAAAGCTTTGTGTTGTAAACAAAATTGTGCCTGATGTTCTTCTAGCAGGTTTAGATACGCACTTGCCTTGCCATGACATTTTCCATAACCAGTTGGGAGTAGTTATATAGTGGCCCAAAATCTATAAAACGATTTGAAGAAATCCCACGGTTTGCCAGTTGGTCTTTAATTTTTACCCTTCAAAATCGAAATTATGCTTAGTGGAACACAAGTTTTTAAGGGCGCATGACCAGGGGCGGAGCCAGCATACGGCTTGCGGGTTCAGCCGAATTCAGTAACTTTGGTTCAAATTCTGTATTTATCTTGAAAAATTCATTGAATAGGTATAAATTATTACTTTAAAACTCAGTAACTTAAACGAATTAGCATCCCGAACCCACAAGCTTCAAATTCTGGCTCCGCCTCTGCGCATGACATAATTTGTATGAAATATTATGATGTGAAAATATAAATTTATACACTGTGAAAAATTATTTGTTATAAGGAGCAAAAATTAAAGACCAACACAAAAGAGGACAAAAGTGCAAACGACCCGAATGGTTTACGGAGGTAAAGTCTTTTTACTTTCTAAGATTATGTTCTGATTTGACTTTTCTGCTTAGCTTTTGAAACTTTAAGTTTTGCAAAATACCTTTGATACTCTCAGGTTAGGTTGGACAGTCAGGGTCAAAAACCAGAGATCAAAGAGTCAATAAACTTTTGTGATTGATCATCTTCTCAAAAAAGAAAAGAAAAAAATTAAATATATTATTAATTTTTATATAAAAAAAAAGTCAATCTTTTTAATATTTAAGATTCGAGTATTAGAAGAAGACTATTTCATAAAATAAGTAACAAAATTTTATGAGCGGTTAAATTTACTAGTAGAAAATAATACTCCCTCCGTTTCAATTTGTGTGAACTTTTTCGGAGTACAAGGGTCAAACTTTATAACTTTGACCTTAAATTTTGACATAGATTTTTCAAATTTATAAAAATAAAATTTATATATTTAGAAACTACATAAAAATTACTATAAGTCATTATAATTTATAATTCAAATAATTTAGAAAAAATGGAAGGAAAACGTGGTCAAAGAGCTACCTCGAAGACTCTCCAAATAGTAATAGATTCACATAAATTGAAACAGAGGGATAATTTGATTTCTAAGAACAACAATTCACTTCTTTAATGAAAGAGGAGGAGCAAACATGCTTTTTGCCGTTTGTTAATATTGGCTTTCGGTTAACTGCTTTGTAAATATTAGATTTAGCTTAAACGGCAAGGTGAAAATGAGTTACGGGTGCAAATAATATCTTATCAATGGCAATATCTCCAAATTTTTTTTGGGAAAGTCACTCTTTAGACTGGATTAAAACATCTTGTATTTGCCCTTGCAATTAACTGAGCAACTCAACATGTCTAAAATATTAGAGAAATGTATATGAATTTACTCTTTAGTTTTGAATCTATATATAATATAAAGCTAAATATAGATAAGGTGATATGACACCTCTCTATGGCCTCCATTCCTATTTATCTTTTTTTTTGGAATTTTCTCTATTTTCCCACTTATGTGGTATAAATAATAATGTATTAACAAGTTCAAAAGTCAATTATTAATTTCTTCCTAATTAACATTTTTCTCTAACATATGAGCCATTTTGTAGTATTTACTTGCATCTTAAATTACCATTATGTACTTCTTTTTCTCTCTCCCACTTGTAGTATATACTTGCCTATTAGACTCCCACCATTTACTTCCTCAAATGTAACCTTTAAACCCATTACTATAAATCCAACGAACATAAGTTGATTAGTGCATAACTGCTTGGCAAGCACCTCTTTTGTCCAATCTATGTAGTTATATACGAGTATATTTTCTTCTGAGTACAAATATAAGTTTTTTTTTTTTTTTAATTTTATTTTTAGGTTAAACTATGATTAGAATTAGCAAATGTGACTAAGCAATGCCAATTTCTACTATTTTCCCTTGCAGGTTCTAAAGCCTCTTGGATTCCCAGCAAAACCAATATTTCTTCTATTCTATCAAGTGTATGTATTCCATCTTACCGTCGAAAAAGCATTGTATGATTGTGTTATCCATCATTTCTATTGGGTTGATCTAAATCAATCTTTACATAGAAGAACATGTATTTATAGATCAATATTGACAACTAATAACATTATTCAAGGAGTTGAAAGACTCAAGTAGCTTTGTTTAAAGTTCTTTAATTGTTATATATCTATTTGATTGTAGTTGTGTACATATTTCTTTATGATAGTTTGTCAAATTTGACTGATGAACTTTTTTAGACTTTTACACACTATTTTCCCATTTTATTTGATGCACAAATCATGCTACCAAAATATAAAAGAAAAAAATAGATTATCTTTTGCTTTCATCTTTTTCCTTCAACAACTAATTTTCAACTAATGTACTGCGATGGTTATATACCACATAAAGATTTTTACTTCAACAACTAATTTTCAGCTAATAGATTATCTTTTGCTTTCATCTTTTTCCTTCAACAACGAATTTTCAACTAATGTACTAAGATGGATACTACATAAAGATTTTTCAATTTTTTCTTTTTCTATTTCTAACTATTTGTTTGTATTTTTAATTAATATATAAATTAATGTCTGCGCGCTTTGTAAAACCTTTGAAACAATTTCGACACACTTCTCCTCCTTCAGCTAAAGCATGAGAATGATGACTAATACTAAATTAAAAAATGCAATACTTCGTGAATAACCTAATAAGTATTGCGATTCACTTTTTCGAAAAATCTCTTGAATATTTATAGAAACCATAAGAGAATTGCACAAAATGAGAGGGTCCATCAGGGGCAGAGAAAGAGATAGGGACGGGGACGGGAAGGGATGTCAAAGAATAAACACAGAAAAAGATTTAATAACAATTTTGTTAACAATATGAAGCAAAAGAAATGCCAATACGTGTGAAAATCATTTGAATTGGCCAACTAAGTAATTATTTGCAAGTCTGCAACTATTTTATACCATTGATTCTTCTTTTGGATTTTCTTTTTCTGTTTTAGTTTGTTCATTCATGCATATTTTTTACTTATATTATTTTTTCGTATTGTCTAATATATTTGTTTTTATATACTCATTTTATGGAATTTCAGAGGAGTTTGAGATTAATAAGAAGCATCCCATAATATATGTAGATGTTTCAACTAATTATATTTGATTGTTTTAACTCAAGCTGCGCGAAGCGCGAAACAATTCTTAGTGTCATATAAATTAGGACGGAGTAAGTACTTCTGAACGACTTAAAAAAAAGTATATCCACCACAGGGTGTGCATAATTTGGTATTATGGAACCAAAATAAAAAAGTTCGGCATATTATTTGATTTAAGCTTTTTCAGAAATTCGATCGGTATATGGTATTTAGACAAAATTTTGAAATAAGGATATCAAATACATACTAACTTACACGATAAATATATTTTAGATCATAACATAACAATTAAAGGCCTAAAATTTACTTGTTTACCCTTTGTTTTTTCACTCTTCTAATTTTTTTTCGTTATCTACTTATCTTTCTTCTCTTTTTCTTTTGCCTACTAATTACCTTTTCGGCCTTTTCACTTTTAGGCTTTAGAAATCAGAAATGGACAATTTCAATTTTCCCACCTATATTTATTTCAGAACTGATAGTAAACTAGTTCAAAAATTCTTACATAGTCACACATGTCTTTGCTCTAACTCATTCTCTAGAAAATTGGAAGTTTCTTTTTCTTTTATTTTGTCCAAGATTTGTTTACCTCTCTTAACAGCAAAAAAGGGAGTTACAATTTTCAATCCAATTCGAACAAGTCGAAATTACCGAACCAAATAAATCAAAATCAAAAGGAGAAATTTCGAATCATATCGAATTTACATTTTCAATCCAATAAGATGTTTTTTCTTTTTTTTTTATTAAAAAATTATGAAAGTAAAATAAAATACATGAAATAGAAAATTGAGGGGCGGGGGGCGGGGGGGGGGGGGGGATGGTGGAGTGTGGGGTAGGAGGGTGGTGTGAGGTGGGCGGGGGCGGATGTACCAAGAGCCGGGGTGTTCGCACTGAACATCGGACGAAAAAATACGGTGTATATTTAGGGTATATTTTATGTGTTTATGTACGTATATTAAGCAAACCTTTGATCATATATTACGGTGTATATTTAGGTTTAATTATTTTTACGAATACGCGAGTGAAAATCACAGATAATCCCGCATTTTGGAGGTCGGGTGGGTGGTTTGGGGTGAGTAGGGTGGTGGGTGGAGTGGGGGTGCGTGGTTTGGTGGGGGCTGTGGGGGATGGGTGTGGATGGAAGGTGCGGGGGTGGGGATAGGGTGGTGGATGGAGGTTGAGGGTGGAGGGAGTGGGTTTGGATTTTGTGGGAGCGGTGGGGGTGGGTTGGGGAACATTAATATGACATTTTTAGAAAATCGAACATGAAAAAATCGAACCGAAAGATTTAGAAAAGACGAGGAAGAGGAGTGGCTCCTTACGCTAAAACTCTTTGGTTTTAATTATTGGTCGGTAGAGGATGCTTAGAATGACCGAGATTAGTGATCATATCAAATCGACCGATTAACACCCTAATCAACCAAAAACAAGTAAGTTAAAAATTGTTAAATGCTAAAAGCTAAGTGTCATTTTCCATGTTAAAAAAAAAAAAAAAAAAGACAATTGAAAAGTGAGAAACAAAAACCTTCTTTTTAATTAATAAATAAGAAGCAAATCATACAAGATACGTGATATCCCTTAATTAAGACGTGGATAGGTCCCCAAAGAGTTTAATGATTCTACATGCCACATGTTGTAAATATAGCCATTTGCCAGCCTAACATGTGCTGTGGTCACTCTAACACGTGTCTTATAATTAGTAAAAATATGTAAACTTTCTATTGAAAAAGATAAAAATATGTGACTATATTATAAGTCACTGGTAACGCTCTGGCTTCCACTGTCCCCATGCAAGTGCGGTCTTTGTCACGTGCCTTTCCCTCTTTCGGGCGGCACCGCCCCCTCTTTTCGAATTTAAACCATGATGTCTTTTTATGAGAAAATTTTCATGAATAGTTATAATTCAGAGCGTAATTACGAGACGTAACTATAAGTTCATGTATTTATGAAATATAGTTATAATTATTATAAAAGACGAATATCAATAAATTTTTTTTGTATCAGACGGATATCAGTTCAGTTGTATCAGACGGGTATTAGGCGGTCAGTGGCAGAGCCAAGAATTTGATAAAGGGTGTGCAGATTTTTTTTACGACTTGTGTTAAAGGGTGTGCAAAATTAAATATATCTTTCATAATATACGACGTTTAATCGTAAATACGACGTATAATTTTAATAGGTGTGCGTCGGACCACCCTTAAATTAAATATCCAGATTGAAATCGAAAGGAGTTGTATCTAATATTTACGATAGCTATGTTTCGTAAAAACAATAGTTATGTTTGAAACTATAGCTATATTTCATAATAAATACAGTCTGAATGTTTGCTATGTCGCGTCATTTTCCTTTTTTAACCGACATCCACTTTGGAGTTCAATTAATTTGGATTTATAAAAATACCTATCTTAGAAGTAGAGCGCTTGAGCGTAAAAATTGTGGCAGAGTAATTATTGTAATTGTTACTATTAAGTTTCATGTGTGTCATTTTATAAATATGTAAATTTCTATCTTCCAATACAAAAATATTTTTATTAGATAAAGATGGAAAAACTGGTGAAATTATAACGTCTGAAAAAGAGAAATGTTATGCAGAGTATTGTGCGACAGAAAGATATCTAACAAAATGAAAGGGAAAATATCTATCGAATGGTGTAAGATCAATAATTTTATTTAGGGAATTATATAAATGACCTTGTGCACTAAATTTTCGCAATGTGTTGGTGTAACGAATGGAAAAAAATCTATTGAATGGTGTAATTAGAGGAATATTTTTTGGTGTGTTTAGCTTTTATTATGTGATGTATTAAAAAGAAAAGGCACGATCAGTTTATTGTACGCGATTTTTTACCTGACATTTTTATGAGATACTGTTTGAACAGTTTAAATCCGTGATCTCCTAATTATATCCTTTAAGATCAACAATATTATATGAATCCTGAAAACGATTGAGTATCTGATGTCAACAGTGTTAAAATAAATTCAGAGATATTTTATAATAGTTAATTTTTCTTCTATTTTAGAATCACATTAATAACAGAATATCTTTTTAAATTTAAAAATATTCTATAGAATATACTTCCTAGTAAAAGGT
Source organism: Lycium ferocissimum (assembly GCF_029784015.1). Taxonomy (NCBI): domain Eukaryota; kingdom Viridiplantae; phylum Streptophyta; class Magnoliopsida; order Solanales; family Solanaceae; genus Lycium; species Lycium ferocissimum. Next base: position 21,252,936 of record NC_081351.1, read on the forward strand.
TGCTTTACAAAGCAATATATAGAGCCTGTTTGGATGAGGCAAAAAGTTATCACGACATAAGTCAAAAAAAAAAAAAAAGCTAGGGTGCTAACTTATTTTTTTTTGGCTTATAGCTGTTTTAGAATATATGCTTATTTTAGATAAGCTAAGCCAAACGGATCAATTAATTTTTGAGCTTATTTTAGCACAAATGACTTTAAAAAATTAAATACTCTTTGAAAATAGCTTATAAGCAACTTATAAGCCAATCCAAAGATGATAATCCAATAACTACTTGACCTAACTCTTGCTAAATTCGAATGAAGAATGACAATTCTCCTACTCCAGCAAGCACCTTAATTCCCCTACCAAAAAGAAAAAGAAAAAGAAAAAGAAAGTATTTAGGCTCTTCTTTTCTTATTTAGCTTGTCTGATTTAGAACAAATGGTTACTAGAAGTCAAAACTATTGCAAAAATTTCCACATTATTATTTTGATAGTCTAAACTCTAAAGTGAATAATTCCTCTCACTTCTAGATATTATACTTGTTTATGGTTTAATCTATATGGGATTGGGAATGGTAGATACTTATATCTTTAATATTTTTTTGCGCGGAGTGCCCTTCTTTTGGGGTGGTCTTTAAATTTTGCCCTCATATTTGTAGTCTTTAAATTATGCCCTCATATTCTTTGGTCTTTAATTTTTTGCCCTTCGCGTTGCAACTTTGAGCTTTCGCGCGAAATAATGAGGTTCGAGTTCGAACCCCGCTCGAAGCATAAATTAAAAAAAAATCGCAAGACAAGGTTTGGGTCGCGTGTATACGGGACCGATACTTTTGTTAAGGAATTACACATTTTATCTTGGGACCGGCATACTCATGCCTTATGGGCGGACTTGGCGTAAGTATCGGTCCGCATAACTTTGATAATTTCTTCGCAAAGTTATGCGGTGGGGGCATACTTTTATCCGGACCCGGCATAACTTTGTGAAGGAATTATCAAAGTTATGGGACCGCATACTTATGCCAAGTACGCCGCATAAGGCATAAGTATGCCGGTCCCATAATCCTTTGGTAATTCCTTCACAAAGTTTGCGGTGGGGCATACTTTTAATGGGCAAACTTTTATGCGGATCCGGGATAAACTTTTGAATGAATTATCAAAGTTATGCGGACCCGCATACTTATGCCAAATACGCCCATAAGGCATAAGTATGCCGGTCCGGCATAACTTTGGTAATTCCTTCACAAGTGTATATTATAGCGAAATTTAAACTTGCCTTGCGAATTTTTTTTTTAAAATTTTAATTTGCGTGTGTGGGTTCGAACCCGGAACACATGGGTTTATGCGAAGGGCAAAATTTAAAGATTTCAAATATGAGGGCAAAATTTAAAGACCTTTAACGAAGGGCAATTCGCGAATTGCCCCTATCTTTAATTTGAGGTCTCAAATTCAAATCTTATGAATGGAAAAATTTATAGGAATTTTTACGCGTTATAACTACTTCTAATACATAATTAGTGGTAATAACTACCTTTTATTTTAATTACTAATAATAACTGAATACTTTTCTAATTTAACTAATATAGCTACACAGTAATTTTTGAATTACCATTTCATAAATACACCTAAAAATTAGCACCCCCAATCCCATATCCCCTTTTAATGGTAACAATATTAATCACTTAATATACATACCATTCTCTCTCTCCTTTTCATAAAATCTTACCTTATATGATCGTTCTCTTCTTCCTCTCTTCACCCTTATGCAAAAATTTCACTTCCATTCTCACCAATCAAGAAGATTCGTCGTATTCTTTTTTTTTTTTTTTTCAAAAAAAAGGAAAAAAGAAGCCTTAAAGTACTCACGTTTATCCCATCTCCTTTGTTTCGTGAAATTTTCTATTTGTGTTATTATTCTTCTACAAAATCAACTTGGTGGAAGTGATTGTTTTTGCTTCATAATAATGGTGGTGGTTAACACGAGAGAAGGGGAGAGAAAGTTTTTAGGGTTTTGAGAAGACAAAAAAATATATGTATTTGTGTATGTTCTATGATATAACTACCAATTGTTGTGGTTGGTGGTGTATTTTTGTAAGTTTTTCTATATATTTGTGTATTTTGTTCAAATTAATTATCATTTTCATCTAGTTTTAAATGTGTAAATACATGGTAAGTTTCTATATATTTATGTATTTTGTTCAAATTAATCCCATCAAATACATGGGTGATGCAAGTTGTTACTCACACAAATATATGAGATTTAATTTAAAATACATGGGGTTTGATTGGAAACTTCAAATACATTAGTTATGCTATCGAATACATGGGTAAATAAAAACGAAATCAATATGAAAACTTCAAATACATTATCACTAAATACATGGGTGACGCAAATTGTTACTCACACAAATACATGATATTTAATATAAAATACATGGAGTTTGATTGGAAACGTCAAATACATTAGTTATGCTATCAAATACATTGGTAAATAAAAAAAACGAAATCGATATTGAAAACTTCAAATACACCGGTTCGTTGATTGATCGTGTTTGTTTTGTCAATGTATTTTTTAGGTGTTGAAGATTTAATTTGAAATTTGAATTTTTACGTTTGAATGTTGAAGAATGCATGGAAGAAGAGAAACGTGTAAGGAAAGGGAATATACGGAGATTTTGTGGAAAGAAGGTAAAAAATATCTTAATTTCTCATTTAATACTTTAGCTAATTTTACAAAAATTGTTCCTTTTTTTACCGCATGCTCATGTATTTGCGGCAACAAATACATGCGAAAACATACAAACAAATCCTGATTTTTAGCTACGAATGGTAATATTAAAAAGGGTATCTACAAATGGTAGGAAGCTACAATAAGGTAGTCATTTGAGAAATTTTACCAAATTTATAATAGGGAGCTTTTTTCTTTAATGAGCCCTAGGCAACACAAATTGTAGTAATAAAGCAGGCTGGTCACTTTTCATCCATCTAATTAGAAAATAGCCACTATTATGTAGTTAATTTCAATTTCTACGATAAAACTCTATGACATTATCCTAGCTAGAGACATTATCCTAGTGTAGAAGTTATAACTCCGGGACAATGACTACTATTTTATTACAAGGGTTAAAAAGTGGTTATATGTAAATTTTTCTTTTTTAAATTTAAATTAATCGGGCCAGTAAATTTCGAATATCCTATAATTATTAAAAAGAAATATGATATTATCTTAAAACATTAATTTTAGGGAAGTAGGACCAAGTGGATGAGATGACTTGGGAGGACACGTGCCACCTGGTTTTTGACTTGTGGTTACCAACCATACCACCCAAGCAAAGACAAGTAGACAAACACCTTATCAAAAACCACCAAATATGTCCTTTTAGCCGTCACTTTAATTTGTCTAATCCCCACCTTTTCCCCCACTCCCCTACGACCACCACCACCCAAACGAAAAAAAAAATAAAAAAATAGCCAACCCCAAAAGAAGACCCCTTGGCCTCTATTATAGAAAGCGAAAAAAAATAAAAACGAAAATGTTTATTGCCATTCATACTTTTAACTTTTTCTTGTTACTTCTTAAAAATGCCTTTGTTACCCTTTTACAATAAGATTCTTATTAATAAATTGGATATTTTTCCCTATAATTTATTAATATTGACAATAATATTAGCAAAGCAATTGCATTTTGATAAATTTTTTACTATTAAATATGGATAGCAATGTTTAAGTGTTGATTGAAGCAAATAATATAAAATTAAAATTAAGATAGTCGTAAGAAAAATGACTTCTTTATTTTTTCATATCCTGGTAATAGAAATATTTTCTGGCTTTTACTGCCCTTTGTATAAGAAGAGAAGACCCTAGTAAAAGATATATATATTTTTTAATGCCAAAGGTTGTGGTAGGGTGGTAAACACCCCCTCAATCCTTCACAAAAAATCTTAAGTTCGGGCCTTGTTAACGAAATCGTCTTTAATAAATGCATTCTATTCCCAAAGCGGAGGCTCAATGGGGAGGCAACTAAGGCAATTGCCTTAGGTCCCCCAAAATTTATTGTATTATGTATTATTTATATATCATAAAAATTATTATTAATAAAAAGATATTAGTTTTCTTTTAAATGTGATAGAGGGTTTTCAAATAAATAACTCAAATTTCATAACAAACATGTATATATAAAAATGACTAATTTGATGATGATATTGATAAAAAAAGGAGGTCTTTTGGAGTATTATTTTAGAACGGTTTATTTTAATTTTAAGTCATTGTTCACTTCAAATTAAATGGACAACTATTAAAAATGTATGAATTGTGTTGACATATACTTAATGATAAATTAATTGATAGTATTAGATTATGTGGATTATATATATAAAAAAGAATAGCATTTCTTGAAAAATAATACACAAGCCTATGTAAATAAAGTTACGTGGGAGCTAGCATATAATGCATTGACAAGTCAAGATACGTACAAAATTGTTAACGAATTTTTTTTATTAATAAACTTAAGGCCTCTTATTATGGTTTGGGTTTAGGCCACCAATTTAGTCATTCTTTTCAATAAAGCTCTTAGATATAAATTGATTAGTCGAGCCGCCAAAAGTAGACCCAGGCTTTAAAGGCTGCGGGTGCACCATTGAAAAGGTTGCATGTAACGACAACGTTTAGTAATCGAACCCTGATCATCTAACACGAGCAAAACTTAACCAATAGACCAAACCAGTGTCGCCAACCAACCTTTGTGTATTTGGGTGCCTAATCAAGTATATAATCTTCCGTTTAAGGTACATACACACAATATATGTATATATATTTATTTATTTCTCGAGATTACTGGAGTTTGGTGACCCCCATACCTTCCATATAGGTGCACCTCTGGTCGAGCCCCAAAATATGTAGTGGATTAATGACAACAATAATGGCGATGATGATGATGAAATCATGATGAAACTAGAAAAAGAAATTAAATCAGAAACTTGCACTTCAATATATTCTTTTCAAGAAGAATCATAATCTTGGTCCTTGGATAGGCATGCATGGCATAAACAAAAACGACTAAGTCTAAGTGATAACTATCTATTCATAATAATTAAAAACATCCACAAGAAATAAAAATAAAAAGTATGCACATGGATAGTGGCATAACTCCAAAACTCTTTTGCCCTTGAAGCAAGGTAATATGAGAATGAGACAATAGACTATGGGTTATGTATTCACAATAATTCATTTTCCTTTTTGTCGCCTTCTACCGTTTATTTTAAAAGGCGGCATTAGTTACTCTAATAAGGTTAAATTTCATCAATGCAAAAAAAAAAAGCTTCTTAAACTGACACTCTAACAAAAGAATTAGAGAATTTAACACCAATAATTTTTAAAGAGTGAAAAGGATCAAATTTGGCCTCATACTTAGAAAACGGTAAACTTTGGCTCATTCATATTCTTGCCATTTTAATTTTGGCTCAAATGCCCTTAGTCACTAATGAACCAATATTATATAGGAAATAGGTCTAGATTTGCCCTTATGATTTGCAAAAAAAATGTGTAACGTTGTCCTTGTGGATTGACAAGATAGGGGTGTGACCTATAATGGTTGATTGGAGGTGGTGGAAATAGAGTAATGGGTTGTGAAGACAAATTGGTTGAGGGATGGTGGAATTGAGTACCATGGTTGATGGTGGAATATTGACCGGTGGTAGTGTGGTGAAAGTGCAAAAAAGAACGTACAATGAAAATGAGTGGATTCTTTGTGTAATCCCTTTCACCAGAAGGCAAATTAGACCTTTCGCAAAATCACAAGGACTAAGTTAGAACTTTCGCAAAGCACAAGGGCAAATCTGAACATTATCCTTTATTATTATAATATTGTTATGTTAGCGACTAAGGCAATTTCAAGTCAAAATTGTAACGACGAGGATATGATAAGCCAAACTTCTAACTAAGGGCAAAGTTAGACCTTTTCTCAAAGTACAAGCACAAATATGGACTTTTGTATAATTATAAATAATTTCATTAAGGATAAAATGAAAATTTTAACGGTAAATTATTTTAAAAAAATGATAATTTTTAAACAGATTAAAAAGAAAAATATGACATAAATGAAAATAGACTGAGTAACATCTTCGATAAGGACATTCTTGTAATAAATCTTGTCATGTTACAAGTGAAAATGATGAGAAGACCGGTAAGGAAAATTTGTTTGCACAAATAGGATGAACATGTGAACTAGGGACGAATGCACATAAATGGCAATAGGTGCACCATGTACGTACTACGTACTAAATATGTACTGTTAATCGAAAAAATATTACTGTAGTTAGTGTACCAAATATCGTATTTATTAATTTAGAATTTTGAAGTCACCTATATATAAGTAGCTCCATCTATATTATTAGAGTGAAAGCAAAGAATAGAAGAAGACCCATTAACTAGTGACAGTGCTAGGACAAACAAGTACCTAAGTAATTAAATATCATGAGTAAGGTTTTAATTTGAGTGGTAAGTACACCTCAATCTTTAATCAAATATTGTGATTTTAAAGATTGGCAAAAATCAAATTTATCGAGCCAAACCGGTGGAAACAAATAAAAGTATCAGTTACTAAGAATTTAAGTTATATATATTGCTAAATGTAATTGTTTTTGCACGATTTGGTCACCAAATAAAATTTACATGTATGCTTTCTCAAAACATGCAATTTGTAATCTTGAAAATAGAATATGTTACCTTCTACGACATATGAAAATGACATATTACTACATACATTTCTTATACTAATGATATGCATATGGTTTAAAACTCTTGTGCTATTCTTTTGTCCGAAACGAAAAGACTCCAAGTTGATGATTTCTCAAAAGGAAAGCAAATACTCCCTCCATTTTATAATAAGTGACTTTTTAAGCTCATACACACCCCTTAAGAAATTACTCACTCCTAAAAAAGTAGGAATGCTTTTACTAACTTACCCCTTATCAAGTTTTACTACTTTCTACAAAAAGAAAAAGTAGTTAGTGAATCTTGACTATTTAAATAAGGGTAATCTTGGTAGAATCTGCCCAAAGTCTTTTTTAATTCCTAAAGCACCACTTATTTTGGAAAAAATTAAAATGCCTAACACACCACTTATTATGAAATGGAAGGAGTATCAAGTATTAATTTCCACCAAGAATGGGACAACAAATGACCAGACACGTGGACGATAGTGATGATTTGGACTGGACAAATTAAAACTTGATGTTGTTGTTCATGTCAATTATTTATCATATCTTTTTCATTTATGTCAAGTGTTTTGGCATCGTTGGTGGAATTAGTTATTTGTCTAATACACAAGGGTACTTATGTAATTTCAGCGTTCTCTCTCTTTATTTCTAGCTATAAAAGAAAAATTTATTGCACTTCTGGCAAGTAATTCATTAAGAGTTCATAGAAGTGAAACATTTTCTCTCCAACAATATAGTTCTCTCTACAACTCTTCTTTCTTTTTAGTTGTGCAAAGGTATGATAATTGCAACTAGTATACATCTTCTTGTAGTTTGTTCTTATTCTTTTTCTTGTGATTTCCGATAGATCTCTCGAGGTAGAATTTTCATAAAAAAAATTTCGTTCAAGAAGTTTCGAATGAACCGCTTCCACCCCTTTAGCTCCACCCAGCGTTTCCCCTCCCATAAAAAACAAAGAAACCCCAGAAAACCTCTTAACGAAATAGACATGTCTCTCTTTTCATTAGTGTTTACTACACATTCTTGAAACTTAATATATAGTCTTGATCAAGCTAAAATTATTGAAAGGTATGATGGCCTTTTTCTTCCTTCCTAGGATATTGTTTCTCTTTCCCTTTCTTTTAGTCTTTTTATCATATACAAAAGTTTTTGAACTAACTTGGAAAACTTAGTAAATTTAAGGAAAAAATGTATATGTGCACATAATAGAGGAAAATGCTAGTGGTAATTAATTAGAGAAGTTAGTTAGATAAAGATACATGTAGATGCATGGTTTTTACTTAGTAAAATGGGCTTGTTTATATGTATGTATATTGCCTAATCTCTTTTTGGTATCTTTTCAATGAATTTATTTTTTAAAAGTTGAAACTTAAGGTGTACTATCATATTAATTAACGTTCATTGCATATTTTGCATGCACATATAACTAAACAACCACCTTTTAATTAAAGGAAACAAACGATGGATAAGCCTAGTAGCACAAGTATACTTCGCACAAAATCGGATCAATTGGTGGAAGCAATTTCAGCAGCAATGGGAGGAGGAACAAAGTCTTCTTCGCCAATGAGCGGTGAGGTGGGAAATGTAGGTGCCGACACGCCGTCGAGGAAGTCGAGCAAGCGGCTAACATCACCATCACCAGGACGGAGTGGCATAGGGAAAAGCAACACTCACATTAGGAAATCAAGGAGTGCTCAAATGAAGTTTGACTTAGAAGAAGTTAGTAGTGGCGCCGCCCTCAGCCGCGCCTCTAGTGCTAGCTTGGGCTTATCTTTCTCCTTTACGGGCTTCACCGTGCCCCCAGATGAGATTGCAGATATGAAGCCCTTTAGTGATGATGATATTCGTAAGTACATATTTATTTACCGTTATTTCTTCTTCTATCTCTGATTTATTTCTTACATGTGCTAGCTAGTCTGGTACGACCTAACCTATATATGTCACGTCAAATTATGGAATATTTTTGTGGATATGTGTTATTATAAGCAAATGAGACTTGATTTCTAGTTTAAACTAATTATTAAAGATAATATTCTTTAACATATATGCTTCATTTTCTTTCACCTAAATAAGGTTCTTCGTTTTCTTTTTCATCCTTAAGAATAATAGCAGAGAAGCAGAAATAAAATTCATTATATTCTTCTAGCTTGGATATATTATTGAAAATTACTTTAATAGATATATAATCATTTCCTAGTGTTTTTGCAAAAAGAAAGGAAAATGTTCATAAATTTGTGCACGTCTCTTCAATAATTTCTCCTCTTTTGCTTTTGTCCTTTCTTTGTGCACCACAAAAGGTCATCACCAAAAGACATTAATGCCCTTGTAAACAACAAGATTTTTGGTTAGAAAAATCCATAGCCCTACATATGTTAGGATAATTGTGTCAATTCATCCTCTAGCTCAACGGCCATATTTATTCACTTTTCTTTCTTTTATTAGTTGTCCTTCCTCTTGAGGGCATCTTAGAGATGATGAAAGCCACTACTATATCGAACCAAAAAAAGAATGAAGAAAAGGAAAGCCATAAGTATTACTTGCCATTAGGAAAACAATTAAATATTTAATATGATAAAGGCTTAAAAATAAACAAATTTTCCGTTCAAGAAAGGGAAGTTCACATATAGTAAAAAGGAGAAGAGAAGTTCAAATTCACCGGCCAAGATTGCGGTGGAGCGATATGTACTCCTTTATTCTTAATTAGAACTTTCATGTTCGAGCATTGATAATAAAGTCATCTTTAGTAGGGAGTGTTTTACCTCCCAAAGAGGAGTTTTTCCGACATGAATTGGATTAGTCTAGACACAGCCACATTGACTTTTATAAAGTGAGAAACTGGTGAAAAGACCTTTTTTGGAAGAAGTTTTATAATTTGAGATTCTTGGCATGTGAGGGTTATTTTTTATTAAAAAATAATAGTGTGTAAGTTCCATTTCTATTAACCCTTTCATCCACTCCTTTTGCTATTTTTTTCTTTTTTTCTTGTGTGAAAAATACTCTCTATCAAATGAAACCAAATGAAAAGAAAACACTGCATAATACGTACAATAGATTCAACTTTTCACCATTTTCCATCCTTTATTTTCTAAAGCATTTAAATCAGTAAATAATTTTACCCAAAAAAATAATAAATACAATTGTTGAATGAAAAAGATACATCAACCTACCATAATCTTTGATGGGATTTTATTTTTATTTATTTGTTTGTTTTATTTTCTTTTCCGATTTAAATAAAGCCAAAATAGCCTTGGCCTTACCCATAACCTTGTATGTAAGGCAAAAAGGACTTACTCTTTCATGTGCATGGGTCAGTATTAGACACAGCCACATTGACTTTATAAGTCCCGAAAGTGAGAAACTGGTGAAAAGTGGACCCCCCTCCTTTCGTTGTAGCAAAAACAAAAATACAATAATACAAAAACAGAAAACAAAAAAGAAAAGAAGGTAAATTAAACATAGGAAAAAGAAACTTAAAAACAAGTGTTAACATTTCTTTTCTTTTTTCTTTTTGTCAACCCTCTTATTTTGTGTTTTTTTTTTCCTTTGTATTTTGAGAATTTTATGTAATGAGTATCCCACTCTAAAAATTCATATAAAGGTCTTCTTTTATTGCTTTCATCTACAAATTAAAACTTTAGGAATAATGTTAATAATTTTATTTAAAAACAATAGGTGCATAACAATTTCAACAAGCATAACACCAATAATCATTTCTTAATTCTAATAACAATTATTCCTAAGAATATTGTTGCACTATGTAATTGTTCAGGAATTTTTGTTATTTTCATCCTTTTCACCTAAATTTGATTCACGTAAGGTGTCGCAAATTTATTGAAAAAATAAGATAAAAATAGTGACACTAATAATGGAAGAAGTTTGGCTTACAAAGTTGTCACTCTCCATAACTGTTAATATCCACCTGTCCATACACTGTGTATGTGTTGCCACTTTTCTTGGTTAAGAACGTACAAAAATGGGACCCTTTATAGGTTCGTTTTAAAGTCTTATCCTGGTGCCTACTTTGTTCACATATGATAATTTTGATAAAGGTGAGTGGGATATATCACATACTAGCAATTACTAGTAAGTTGCTTTTGATGGACATCTAAAATACACCATTATTATTGCAACAACAGCAACAGCAATAACATATCTAGTGTAATTTCACAAAATGAGAACTGGGAAGAGTGATGTGTACACAAACTTTACCCCCGTCCTGTAGAGATAGAAAGGTTGTTTCCAATATACAATTATTATTGCAAATTACTAAATTTTGAAGAATGAAAATGAAAAAGATTTCTTACCTTAGTAATTTAGAGAACACAAGTTTCAAAAGTTTGCTTTCCTTTTGTGGACTTTGGTCAAGTCAAACAAAAAAAAAGGCACCCCGATGCACGAAACATCCCTTTTTCAGGGAAGGGCCACACCCCAAGGGGAGTTAATCCCGACTCAAGCATCAATGATTCATTTCACGACTCAAGCATCAATGGTTGATTTAAAGGTCATGTGGAGATAACCTTATCATTGCTCCGGGGCTTCCCTTCAAACTATATCACATAAATTCTAACAAAGGGAGCATATACGTTTTTTAATATGAAGTAATGTGTGTGAAAATCATATAGTCTGAGGTTTATGATCATGAACTACATACATGGCAGATTTACAATATGTGGATTCATGAATTTTATAGCTTTTGTCCAGATGTTATGTATGTATTAAGAAATCTACTAAATATCCATAATTATTTGATTGTAAACTCGATTAGCGTACACTTATTAACTTGATGTCGATGCAGGAACCGTAAACTTCCTCTGACTATATATGTACTTATTGCAGCTGAAGATATTGAAGCTGGCACAAGAAAGATGAAGATTCAAGCAGAACCTACCTTACCAATATACCTCAAGGTGAACCTAAGCTCAAAATGCAGACAATGATCATAAAATTCACAAATAAAGCTTTCTTGAATTTGGTTTATCTGGCATAGCATGTGTGAGTGTCAAATCCCTCATCCTCCCTGCATGCACACATGCAGTGGCGGAGCTATATAGCCAGAAGGGTGGTTAGTTGAACACTCTTTACTGAAAAATTATAGTTATGTGTATTTAGGCCGAATATTACTTTGAATATCCTTTGTGAAATTTCTGAAGTCTCCTTTGCGCGCACGGATTGATTGAGTACTATATGTGTTTGGACAGGCAAAGGATGGAGGTTTATTTACAAAGCGATCCTTTGAACATGGCAAATATATATGATATATCAGGTTCAGTCTTGTACAGAATCTCATTAAATGTGGTCATTTTGTACAAGACTTCCCTCCCCCTATCACAAACAACAGCAATATTCTTAAAAAAATGTTCACTAACATTTATGTAAACACCAGAAACTAGTATACAGAGTTGAGGGATGTAGCTTCGTATGTCGAATGGTGGTCAATTGAACACAATGCATATAGGTCAAATATTACGTTTTACATACACGCACCATTTACAGGCTACGTGAGGGCATCAATTTCGGTAGGAAGGGAAATAGAAGCAAAACATGACCATAAAAGATGTAAACTATAGAAGCATACTATGTACATAAGTACATTGTATTTTCTTTAATGGTAGTTGCATTTAGTAACTGCATAAACTTAGTCCCAAGTTACATATGTTTTAATTCCTTTGATAAACTTTGCAGTTTACTGAGGTATGCTACAAGGTGGTTTTAAAAGGAGTAACATCAACAAGAGAGAAGGAAATTTTGTCAGGAATCAGTGGCTCTGTTGATCCAGGGGAAGTTTTGGCCATGATGGGACCTTCCGGTAGCGGAAAGACGACGCTCCTCAGTCTGCTTGGAGGAAGGATAAAAGAGCCAACAGGAGGTTCAATCACTTACAATGAACAACCATATTCCAAGCTTTTAAAGAGCAGGTAATCACACTCCTAAATTCACCGAGCAGTGCATCTTTGGACTCTTCGAAAATGTCTCCAGGTGCCTGTCAGATCTTCAGCAGTGTATCTTTGGATGATCCGACACGTGCACGACAACATTTTTGGAGAGTTAGAGCAACATAGCTGACAAGAATAAGCATGCCATACATTTTTCTTTATGATAATTCATGCAATTACTTAGTATCATATGATGAAATCCAGTCTCATTGAAGCAAAACTCAGATAACAAAGGCATATTCATTTTGACAGAAACTTATAATTGACAGAGTTGTTTGGTTATTTTATAGATTAAAGCAACAAATATCAAGATATGAAATTTTCATAGAATCTAACATATGGATGTGAAAATTTTTGCAGGATAGGATTCGTGACACAAGACGACATACTATTTCCTCACTTGACAGTGAGAGAAACACTAACATATGCAGCTCGCCTACGACTACCAAAGAAATTGACAAAGGAGGAGAAAGAAAAAAGAGCGATAGATGTGATATACGAGCTAGGACTAGAGAGGTAATTAATTGTTTCTATACTCAAAAAGTGTGTAATGAACAACAAGACGCGTAGTTTCACTAAATGAGGAATGTGATGTTTTCACAGATGCCAAGATACAATGATCGGTGGCTCCTTTGTTCGTGGAGTATCAGGAGGAGAAAGAAAGCGTGTTTGTATTGGAAATGAGATCATAATTAACCCATCCTTGTTGTTCCTTGATGAACCTACATCGGGTTTGGATTCTACGACAGCTTTAAGGATCGTTGAGATATTACACGATATTGCTGAGGTAAAGTTTTTTCTCTCTGTTTTATCAAGACCATCAAAGTTCTTCTAAGTTCAATTATAGAGGGAGTATATCCAAACTAATCCTTTTGAGGCACTTTGCACCTATGTTGCTACTTGCTTGGACATTTCAAAAATGTCGATAGGTGCGTGTCAGAACCTTTAGAAATAGTGCATTTTTGGAGGATCCGACACGGGTGCGACAACATTATTGGAGAGTCCAAGCAACATATATAGCTATGCCCCTAATTTGTCTCATCTCAATCTCTGTTGATAGGCTGGAAAGACGGTGATCACGACGATCCATCAACCGTCTAGTCGACTTTTCCACAAGTTTGATAAGTTGATTCTTCTTGGCAAAGGGAGTTTGCTTTATTTTGGCAAGGCATCTGAGGCAATGGTCTATTTTTCAGCTATAGGATGTTCACCTCTGATTTCAATGAATCCAGCAGAGTTCCTACTAGATCTCGCGAACGGAAACTTAAACGATGTTTCTGTTCCATCAGAGTTGGAGGACAGAGTGCAGATTGGTAATTCAGATAGAGAAACAAGGAATGGAAAACCTTCACCAGCAGATGTGCATGAGGTGAATAAATTTTATTAACATTTAACATTTGTTATGCATAACCAAAAGAGAAAAAGCTTCAAGCAATCACTTTGTTACGAATCTAATATTTCTTCGATTCCTTTTATTTTTTGAGTTTTTTGGATTTATGTTGCTCAAACTCTTTAAAGATGTTCATCAGTGTGTGTCTGATCCTCCAAAAATAGTGCATTTTCTGAGGATCTGACACGGGTGCGACAACATTTTTGGAGAGTCCTGGCATCATACTACTTTTTTCATCCTCAAGGACATCAATTTTTAGTTATTTTAGAACAGTGTTGTCAATCAACTGCGCGCTTAAGCCCTGAAGCGAGAAAACATCTTAAGAGCTTCGCCTCGCTTAGCGGGCACTTCAAATGTAGTCATCAAGGCTCTTAGGCATGCTTTTCCGTGCTAGTGAGCTGAAGAGGCGACACGAACCAATTGATATTTCACTTCATCGTAAATTTTTCCAAAATTTTTGTTCATATATTTGTTATTCATGCTTATAATTATTAATCTTGTACTACGCACACAAATTTGTACTTTTTCTCCATTGCGCCTTTCTTCATTAAAGCCCGTGATTTATTTCCGCTTTCCACTTAAAGCCCGGATGGACCTTAGAGCTTTTTTGCGCTGTTCGCTTTTGATAGCACTGTTTTAGAGTCGTTTACGTATAGAAATGCAAACCAGTAGGTCATTTTTGTATGTAATATTGCAATAAATCTGCTGTACTCCTCAATCTTGGAATTAGCTTTAGTATAACCAATTAACCACAAAATTCATATAAAGAGCTTATTAAGGATGCTAAGCTGATCGCTGCCTTCTTTTTGATTTTTTTTTCCTGAACAGTATCTAGTTGAAGCATACGAGACGCGAGTGTCTGAGAGCGAAAAAAAGAAACTTATGGCTCCCATGATGATTGATGAAGAGTTGAAATCTAAAGTCTTTAACAGAAAGAGAGAGTGGGGAGCAAGCTGGTGTGAACAATACTCCATATTGTTTTGGAGAGGCCTTAAAGAACGGCGACACGATTATTTTAGCTGGTTGAGAATCACTCAAGTTGTTGCAACTGCAGTTATCTTGGGCTTACTGTGGTGGCAATCTGGTGGCAATAGTCCTAAACAAATGCAAGAACAGGTATGTCGCTCTTACCTTGTATATTATGTTGCTCGGACTCTTCAAAAATGTTGTCAGGTGCGTGTCTGATCCTCCAAAAGTAGTGCATTTTTGGAGGATCCGACACTGGAGCACAAATTGCAACCAATTCTCAAACTATGAAATTTCATTGCAGTCGGGGTTGCTGTTCTTCATCGCGGTGTTCTGGGGTTTCTTTCCGGTTTTCACAGCAATCTTCACATTTCCGCAAGAAAGGGCAATGCTGAACAAGGAACGATCCGCTGACATGTACAGATTAAGCGCGTATTTCTTAGCCAGAACCACCAGTGACATTCCACTGGATCTTATACTGCCAGTGCTCTTTATTTTAGTAGTATATTTCATGGCAGGCTTGAAACATGACGCTTGCGCCTTTTTCCTAACCGTCCTCACAACTTTCCTCTGCATTGTAGCAGCTCAGGTATTCCAATTTTTCCAATTCTCGTGGACCGTTTAATATCTGGCTTTTTTCATTTTTGGCTCATCGGCCGAAATTAATTACAGGCGCTAGACAAAATTTCAAAACTTATACACTGATTATACATATTATATGTATATTTAAGTATACAATATGTATATTTTCACTTAATATACATTACATATACATTTGCAGACTATAATTTTTTAGAGCGGTCTAAAATGATAATTATCCCTTTAATTTCCCTGCATTGGTAATTTGAATAATAATGCTTACTGAATTCATTTTTTCCAGGGATTAGGACTAGCAATAGGGGCTACATTAATGGATTTAAAGAGGGCAACAACTTTGGCTTCTGTTACTGTAATGACATTCATGTTAGCTGGTGGATATTTCGTAAAGGTAACGATACAATATCCTCTCACATAATCGAAATTATTTACCTTAGATGCTTTCGAGTTTTGGAAAATTTGTCACGCTCCAATTCTGGGATGAGATACTTAAAGTTTACAGATTATGATTTGGCTAATGAGCCTCAAATTACAGTTATTACAGACATGAAAGTTTTCATAAAGTATCACATGCGCGTTCATGGTTATATGGAAATATGTTAGCTGGTTCGCTCGATGAAAGTTAAAAGCATCAGGTGCCGGTCATGTCTCATACCAGAATTGGGGCGTGACAAAAGCAATTCCTCTTTTTACCTATATCTTCATATTTGTCGAATTGCTGATATAATATGATTTGAATTCTGCAGAAAGTACCGGTATTCATATCATGGTTGAGGTACCTATCGTATAACTATCAAACGTACAAACTCCTACTAAAGGTTCAATACAAGGAGAAAAATGACTGGGTGGATGGGATCAAAGTAGGCACTGGCGTAAAGGAAGTATGTACATTACTAGCTATGGTTTTTGGCTATCGGCTCCTCGCGTACATATCTTTACGGAGAATGAAGCTTCACTCAGGCGCTTAGAGAAATTAGCGACAGATAAATTCTGTAGCTAAACAAAATCCATCGCTAATACTATTTAGCGACGAAGTTTGTAGCTAATTTCAGTTTTTTTTTTTGTAGTGATCGATGAAAATGACCGTTCAATGTCAAAATAAAGGACTAGTACTATGCAACTTACACTACTGATTGTTATAAAGATTTCCTATGATTCAGCTGATATAAGTTGCAACAGAACAAGGAAAGAAGATTTGACTGTAAATTTTTAATGTATTAGTAGAAAGTTAGTTAGAAATGAAATGTATGAAAATGTTCAACATAGATGTTGAAATGGAGATCATATTCATGATTACTCCTTGAGAATTTTTGGTTTCAAGTGTAGCTAATTTCATGTTTGCAGCAAGTTCCTGAAGTTTAAATTGAGACACGAGAGTTGATTTTTAGAAAAGTCCAAAGGTTACATTTGCATGTCTGTGCATGTTGGACCTGTGTTTGCATCTCTATCAATGATTTTTCTCTGAAGACAAGTGGACTTCTACCAACTTGACTTACATTTTGCCTTACATATAATGACTATAGTACCTAGGTATTTATAGGACATTTCTAGCATGCACCTAAACTAATACATGAATCTAATTTAACCCTACAAATTCTTTTTATCTTCCTAGTTCATGAATAATTTTCATGTTTCCTAGTTCATGAATAAAACAATGCATGTGTCAAAGACTAATACATTAACCTTCCTCATTCATGAACTAAGATAATTCATGTACTATCACAAAAATTAAAAAAGTCTTTTCTTCTTCCAATTACACAAGGTTCACATTTCAACATTAACTACTCATATTAGAGGCTATGTAGCTCGGGCCCTTCAAAATCGTTATGCTGCACCCGTGTGGATCGGACACGACTTGGGTATGGGTGTGAGGTCCACATCGGATTTGGTCAACTTACCTCGAGTGATTGTGCAGCCTAACATACGACTAAAAATGACTATTTTCTCACTGAAATTTCCCGTTGAAAAATGTTCAGTAGTTATTCCCATTGAATGTCGGTTGAAAAAGCCTAAATAGTAGTATTTTCACATGGAAAAATTAGGAAGTTTCTCAGAGTTTCATTGAGAATCTGTTTCGCACCATGCGTTTTCCTAGTAAGCTGGTTCGATAGAATAAGGTGGAAAAATCATGTTTTATAACACAAATTTCCCACTTAATGTCAGTTAGAAGAAAAAAAAAAAAAAACTAATTACTGTATACATTTAAATTTAAGAAAATACCCATTAACTCTCTATTTTAGCCGCCAAATTTTAACCGTACATTTGGCACCCCAATATGCACCAAGTTTTTGCCATCTACTAACAATAAACTAAAATGCGAAGTGCAAAATTACATGTGAAATGAAATTTACAAATTAAATTAAATACTATATATATTTAGAAATATCCATTTCTTAACTCCCTATTTTAACCCGTCCATTTGGCACCCCAACATACACCAAGAAAAAGCATCTGCTAACAATAAACCAGAAAGAGAAGTGCTAAATTACCTGTGAAATGAAGGTTACAACTTAAACTAATTACTATATATATATATATATATATATATATATTTAGAAAATACCCATTTATTGACTCCCTAATTTAATCCATCCATTTAGCACCCCAACATGCTTCAAGAAAAGCCATATTCTAACAATAAACTAGAAAAGAGGTGCTAAATTATCAGTGAAATGAAAGTTACAAACTACACTAATTACTATATATATTAAGAAAATATTCATTTCTTAACTTCCCATTTTAACCCGTCCATTTGGCACTCCAACATGCACCAAGAAACACGATCTTCTAACAATAAACTAGAGGAGAGGTGTTAAATTACATGTGAAAATAAAGGTTACAAATTAAACTAATTACTATATATATTTAGACCATCCATTTATTAACTCCCTATATTAAACCATCCATTTGGCACCCTAACATGCAAGAAAAACCATCTTCTAACAAACAGAAAGAGAGGTCCTAAATTCTTTGTGAAAGTGAAGGTTACAAAACTAATTACCATATATATTTAAACAATCTATATTTAAGCATAGCCACAAGCTATAACTAACTTTTAAATGTATAAATATTACCCTCACTTTGCTCATAATCCTTTACCATTAATTCTCACCATTGTTTTTTCTCCTTCTTAAAATATATGCCAAAAGGACAAAAAACAATGGCTCCTCCATCAAAAACACTTCTTGTTATTGCAATTTCCTTCTTCCTCACAATCTCTTCTAATGCTTTTGACTATTCATTGTCAGCATCTCAATCTCCATCCTCTCTCCCCTCTATTCAATCATCTGTCCCCTCTACTCAAAACTTTGATGTTCCCCAAAATGTACCTAAAATTGATGTATCAAGTGAAAATGTACCTTCATTTGTGAAAGCAAGTATGATTGGCACAATGGCCAAGACTAAGGAATTCATTAGCAATGTCATTGAAAAAAGATTGGCTGTTAGTGCAAACATGGACCATTATACTAAGGATTGTTTAAAGACATGCAAGGAGGTTTATGAAGAGGCAATTTATGCCATGCAGAAGGCAACAGCAGATGTTAAAGATGAGGATTTTTACAAAGCAAATATTGATATTGGTGCAGTGTATTCATTCATCGAGACTTGTCACGATTGTGTTATTGAGACAAAGGAAGATGACCCTGCCTTCCAAAATTTCCAAAAGTGGGCACAAGGAATTGCTAGTGATTGTCTTCACAAAGTTACTGTGGAATACTACAAAAATTGATATGGCATTCAATTTAGTGTTTAAGTAATATACATTGGGTCATCAAAAGATATTTACATGTATGTCTTTCTGAAAGGGATCTGTAATCTTGAAAATAAGGCAAGTCACCTATTATAACAGATAAAGGCTACACAATTGTATGTGAAAATTTGTTACCCTTATGATGTATATAACCTAAACTTTCAATATATATTGTCTTGGCCGACAATGTGACGAAGAAAGGAAGAATGTGATATATTATATCCCTGTTTTTCAATTTATGTATCTTATTTTTTGGAGACATAAATTTAATAAATTTTGTAAGTTCTGTTGAGGACTTTTTGTATTATGTCATTTTTCACGCATTCTACCTTAGATTCCTCCAGCCACTTCTGTCATTTTATCATCATTTGTTTGGGTAATATTTTGTCCATAACAATTAAATAAAATCTAAATGTCAAATGATATTAAAGATATATAACATACAATCACCATAGCAGCAAGAAAATGTCTGAACAAACGAGATTGTTATAGAGAGATTTATTCGTACATACTTTAATATGATATTTCTCCCTCCTTTTCAATTAAGGTAGCATACTTAATTGGATGGAATTTAAGAAACAAAGTATGAAGATTTTAAAAAATTTCATGAGATTTTTGTGTCTATATAAGCATGTCATCAAAGATAAAATAAATATTTTAAAATTATTAAACTTTCAAATATAAAAATGAGTCATTCTTGAAACAAACTAGTAATAACGAAAAATTCCTTGTTAATATTCTTGAATCCAATGTTTTTAAATATTTCCAACAATGCTCTTTTTATTTTTATTTTCAAGAGTTCCATACTTATGATGGAGGAGTTAGGCATGAATCCAACATGTGTGTTTACCAAAAATCATAATTACACGGAGGAAAACATAGACCTTAGCCTCGTTTACATTGTGAAGGTTGGATAATTGCATCCTACCATTTGTACACTAATATAAAGCTGAAAGTGCTGATGAGTATTGCCTCTACTGTTTGGTTGAAACCAACAGCACGAGGACACTAAGTACATGAATAAATGCCGCAAAAATTCAAGCAAGTCAGCTACCATTAGAGATGAATTTATTTCTTTTGTTTCTAGCAGGAAGGAGGGAAGCTTCAGTGAAGATAGAAGTTTTCGAGTCTTCTCCCAAGTTAACAAGTAGGTTAGCAGTAGAGTTGCCCTCTCTGTACATATGTTTGAACACAAAATCTCCATGTCTAGTTAATCTCTGGATCTTAACAATAATCTCAGCTAGTTGCAAGGGTGGTCTTAGCTTTCTTTGATCATGTTGACGACTATAGGAGAATTAGATTCCACCATCACATTCTGAAAACCGTTATCCTTACAAATGTTAATCCCTTTCCAAATGTCCAAGGCCTCGGCCATATTGTTGCTACGCTGGCAATAAAATTCAGCAAAAGCATGGCTCATAATACTTTTGTGATCTCTGATGATGTCTCCTCTAGCTGACCCTGGATTTCCTTTACTACAACCATCCACATTGAGCTTGAACCAATTAAGATTGGGTTTATACCAGTACACTGCCTGAGAATGAGTTACATATCTGAGGTTTTCCAACATATTACATTTCTCCAGCCAAGAACTAGGAAGTTACGATCAGGGAACAGTGCTTTGAGAATTAAGGAAATAAAATTGTTGACTTGATGAATGATGTACCAAGTTGACATCTTCTTTTCTTCAAACCTGGCACCTGTTTTTCCACACTTTCCAGTTCGCAGCATATAGCAATTGGAATACACTAAAGAATGCATGAGTGAACTTCATTCTTGTCTTTAGCTATCCACCATTTCATAGTTGACCATCTTAGATGTCCCTGAACCAGACCAATACCACAGGAATTGCAAAAGCATTCCCATACCTGTTTGGCTATTTGTCCTTCACTCAAGAGACATTCAGTGGTCTCTATTTTACGAATTGGACAACAATTACAAATAGAAGAAAGGTAGATTTCAAACCTTTACACTGCATCATCAGAAGGGTCTTATTTTGTAGAGCCCTTGTCAAGAAGAAAGAGATCCTAAAAGGAACTTCTCTATGTCAATTCTTTGAGCTAGCAAGTGTTGATCCTCTTTTCCTTCTCACAATCTGCCAAGCAGTTTTGCTGCTGAATTTCCCTGTAAGATCATGAGTCCAGATAGGCAAATCCTGTCTCTCAGTGTAAACTCAATGGTGACAGTAGAGTTGATCCTTCTAAGTTTCACAATATTTCAAATATTACCCCTATAGAACTCCTTGACCATAGCTCAGTCCAATTGTCCCACCAGAAGGATGCCTCTCCTTTGTTGCCAATTTTCCATAGAATAGAAAGTTCCACCACCTTTTTGCTATCCATGAGCCTCTTCCATATGTGAGATTGTCCATAAGCCCATTTCTTAGCAACATGGTGATATCTTTTGCAGTATTTGGCCTCATTTTTCCAACAACGCTCACTTCATTTAAACTCACTTTTCATAGAGGGAGGCAGCAAGCGTGTTTATGTCTGATGTTTGCCAAAACTAGGTACAAATCGAATAATTCTAAAAAAAAATGGGTAGAGATTAAATGGCGTCAAAATAAGGTATCCCATAAAATTTCACCATTTTAACCCGTCTAAAATCAGACCAAACCGCTCATTTGTCGCTCCAAGACCTGGGGCAACTGAATTAAGTAATCTCGAAAGACCTCAAAGATTCAACTCAAGGTTAAAGAGACTCTTGGCATGAATTAAATAAATAAAAAAAAATGTAGAGATGACTATATGTAATTTTCACTATGAATAACTATTTCATGTGTTTATATCTCAACTCTCGTACAATCTACAGAACACAATGTGTATGTATTACTCATTATAACTCACACTTCTTAGTGTTAATCAGACTTTTCACTCCATGGAATTGACATAACAATAAATCTTTGATGTGACACCAAAGGCACACAGCATATTCCACAGAGGAACCCGAATTCCTTCTCACGAGACCACATGTCCCGAAATTGCCGATGAATGAAGCTAGAATTCACAGTTCGAAAATTTGGCATACAACTAATGTTCTCTAACTATAAATTTGACAGCTATAATTGTCAAAAAGGATAGAATGCTTGTTACCTAACTGATTAGCCATGGGTTTAGATTGTAATACATTCATCACCGAGGAAGCACGCAAACAAACAGGTTAAGAGGGTGTGTGCAGAGGGGAAGGGGGCGTCGATGCTTATAGCTACGATGTTCTTGTGTTTATTTGCTGGACTGGTAAAAGGAACACCGACTTTTCAGAGTGAAACCTAAAAGAACCAGGTCCTGGAGTCGCTTGCTGCTGCTCCCAGCCAAGTCTGATGCACGTGTGTCCAAGTGAGTCCGTCTGCGACGGTCAAATTCTGGAAGCGAAAAAGCTAATTATAATAGGTTTTGGATTGTAGGACAAAAATTGCAATGATCCTTCAACAAACTTCACCTTTGAACTTAATAAGACGGTAGTTATGCAACATTGTCGCTCTTCGCCTGTAAGAAACAGCATATTTTAAGATAGTACAGTAATCATAACAAGAGTCAAATAGATAGAAGATGTAGATCGCGCAATTATTGGAACATTCTCACAGAAAGTAAAGTTATTTCCATAATCACTTGGTTAAAAATGACTATAGCAGCACTTTTCCTCGCGGAGAATCTATGTTGCTCGGACTCTTCAAAGATGGACACTGGTGCGTGTAGGATCCTCCAAAGTAGTGCATTTTTGAAGGATCCGACACGGTTGCGGGATCATTTTGGAGAGTCCGAGCAACATAGCGGAGAATGATTAAGATAGTGAGTGGTATGTGAGGACAAGCTGGAGAAATGTTGTGTGTTTTTCTTTTAGACACACCTGGAGAAATGTTTGGAGTGTAAAAGGTTCCCCTGAAACTAAGGTGTGTAAAAGAGATTTAGCTACAAGTTAAGGGGGTAAACTGTGTTAAGCTAAAAACTCAAGTAGGATAATCGGGTGCCTCTTTGGCTTATAACTCTTTCAACTTTTTCTAGGTTGACGTCCTGGTGGGGCATCAAACTCTTCCTAGAGCATCTTCATAAAATTTAAAGAGTTAAAAACTAAAAAGAACTAATTCACAGTGCATGCACCATAGTCTGAAAATTGGAGGCTCAAATATTGAAGTTAGAGCACTTCTACTGTGAATTGGCTCAAATATGGAAAAGGCTAGACACTTCAATCATCACACTATTCCTCATCTACTTTCTGCAAATTTAAATATCTGTTCTGAGGCGTAATTGGTATTTATGTAATAAAATCAAGTTAA
This sequence comes from Lycium ferocissimum, assembly GCF_029784015.1. NCBI lineage: Eukaryota > Viridiplantae > Streptophyta > Magnoliopsida > Solanales > Solanaceae > Lycium > Lycium ferocissimum. Next base: position 21,276,543 of record NC_081351.1, read on the forward strand.
AGAAGAGACGTTAAAAATAAAAAGCCATCTAACGAGGCAAAAGACACTTACCACAAAGCTCCCATTTCTTGAAACTCACTAACCATGAGTCTGATCCAACCTGTGTAGGTAAAACTTGATCAACCCAAATACGAAATTGTTTACCCTTTTTGTCCCCATGACACTTTCTCAATGTATCTACGCATTCCTCAAAAGATTTCTCAACTCCAGATGGGTGCACAAAAGTACCAGATGGTCTCTGCAGCAACAAAAGAGTTAGTAAATTTGAATAGTCATGCGAAAGAAAGGCATTACGGAATAACCAAAACTCAAGATCAACCCGCCTACAACCTCCACCCCTTCTCAACTGAGACTGTTTGTTTTTAACAGAGAAACTTAGAGAAATAGCAGAGGAAGGCTAAGAGAAATATACTGGCGATGCAGTCAGCGGGAATTGTTTTATATATATAGCTTTATTGAGCTTTGCATTTATAGTACTTGCAGTAACCAAAAATAGTAAAAAGATGATCATAATCCTAACCTAAAACATCTTCACAGAATCATATCTCCAATTAACTAATTACTATAAAATAGGACTAGCTTAGCTAACAAACTATTGACTAGGATATAAGAAAAAACTAAAGCAGTAACATAAAGTTACCGCACTCCAAAAGCAAAATTCTAACAGACTTAACTGAGAAACAAGAAGAAAATGAAGTAAAGAGCAAGGAAATGAAGAGAATCGGATCATAGAAAATTTCCATGAAGGGGATATTTCATCAGTTTTGTGAGTTCATAGTCATAAATACAAGAAAATTAAACATGTTTTTCTCAATATGGCAGCACGAGAGTAGCATTGGAAAGCAAGCCAAAAAGACAAGCAAAAAAAAAAGAGGGGGCGGGGGGGGGGGGGGGGGGGGGGGGGAGCCCGGTGCATTGAGCTCCCGCTACGCACGGGGTCGAGGGAAGGGCTGGACCACAAAGGTTTGTTGTACGTAGCCTTACCCTGCATTTCTGAAAGACGTTGTTTCCTAGAAAGACAGGCAAGAATAAGAAGGAAAAAAAAAAACACATTAAAAGAAAAAGAAGCTCGCCTCCATCTATTTCTCAAGAGAGACTTAACACAGCCAATATTCAGAGCATAAAATACACATCATTCAACAGAAGACAACAACACTAAAGTAGGTATAGGGTACATACACAAATTGCTTTCAGGTTCGACAAGTAAAGGTCGGAATTCTCAATTTCTCCGCGCCTCCATTTCTCAAAAAACAAGTAAAATTTGACGGCTTCATAAGCAGGATTAAAATTATCCATCTTGGTGTCTGACATATCTGTAATGTCTCTAGGAGAGGTACTTGGTCCCAGGTTGAAATGCCCAATGGCTTGTATTATACCCGCCGCACATCTCGCTGTTGCATGAATTACTTTTGGATTATCTTTCGCATTTGCCGCACGCCATTGTAATAATTCCTCCATTGCATTCGCTACCTGCAAAGTGAATATAGATTTTTAGAGCAGTTCTGAACTCGAAACATAAAATATAAACACAACATCATAAAAGATAAATCAGAGAGGTAGCTAAATCACTAACCATCACACCATAAACATCTGGGATACTGAAAATCTCAGCATCATTTCCAGAGTCACCACAGGCAAGCGTGTTGTTTGGTAATTTGCCCTCACTCTTTAATTTCTTAAGCAAATATGCAAGTGCTTGTCCTTTACCAGCACCTTGTGGCAAAATGTCTAAAGCCATCCCTCCACTATAAATTATTTTGACATCCAACTGATGACAAAAATAGAAATACTAAAAATTAGAACAAAAAGACGTGAAACTTTATTATGGAGCATCATATTGATCCCATAAGCTAGAAGTGTAAAAGTGACATCATACCCCACGTTCTTCCAAGCGCTTGGAAAGAGTTCTCATTATAGCTGGAGCCTTGTCTTTCAGAACATAGAAACTGACCTTGTGAGGTCGTTGCTCTGTTTCGGACTGAAGGGTGACAAGAAGTTGATATATGAGACATCAATCACGATAACAACATCCAGCATACAAACTGGTTTTACACCGTAAGTGGTTTGCGAATTCTGGAACCAAAATTTAAACGGAGCAATATACAAATGACCCGAACAAATGTACCTGAAGGGTGAGTTCAGGAAATTTTCTCGTCTCCTCGGTCACTATTTTCCGATCCCACTTGTTATTTAAAAATGCTTCCCAACCATCATCTGGCAGCATAGAGTTACCATACGTTATTTCAGTCCCCACAGACATAATGGTAATATCTGGGGTTAGCATTGGCTTCTCTTTTCGTAACTCCTTGTAACGCGTAGGTGATCTCCCTGTTGAGAACACTAACAAAGAGTTTTCACGATAATTGGCCTCCCATAAAGCATTAAACCTAAGCAGAGAGAGGTTCTCAGGATCATGATGATCGACCTGTAAAGAAAGTCTAACGTAAGTTAAAGCAGCATACAGAAGCAAAGCGAACTACAACAACTCACCATTGTCTGGTCAAGATCTGAGACTATCATGAGACGTGCAGCACTGGTTAGCCGATCCATGGTTGATTTAATGTTAGCTCCACTCTGAAACAAGACAAAGAAAAAGGAGAAAGAAAAGTGAGTAAACTTTTCATGAAGAAGTTCAAAATTATTAACTAAGTTGCCTATCCTCTAAAATGCATATCGAAAACTAAGAGGGTGTTTGCCTAAACTTATAAACTGGTCAAACTAGCTTATAAACACTTTTTGGCTTATCTACGCGTTTAGTAAACACCAAAAATGCTTATAAGTGAAGTGTTTATAAGCCAAAAGTTGGCCACTCCTAACTTATGATTTTACACCTTACAAGCACTTTGGTAATGACCAAATCTTTTACGAGCTTATTCCTAATATCTTTTGTAATCTCCGAAATAATCTTCCTACAACATAACTTTAAATTATCTCTCTGTTTTATTCCCTCACTCCTCCTTTTCTATGTAAAAATAACCTTAAATATATATATATATATATATATATATATATATATATATATATATATATATATATATATATATATAAATAACTTCAAGGACATTTCAGTTTTAACAGAAAAAGTGTTTTAGGAGCACCTTCTTACCAAACACACTAGACTTATTATCAGCTTCAACACTTCTATCCAAACACGTAATTGTTTAATTACAAGCAGCTTCATTACCTATAAGTATTTTTTAGCACTTAATACTTATCAACTACCTTTAATCATCTAAACCAAACAGGCTCTAAGAAACCCAACTTCCAAGTCAAAGTAAGAAACAGATAAATTCTCCAGGGAAGAAAAAAGAAATAATGGTTAAAAACACACCCGAACTATCCTTTTTTCGCGAATTTCAAACCCCAACTATCAATTGTTCCCATAGTTCAGGTAGGAAAAGGGATCAATTGATAGTTGGCTTAGTCAACTTCGAGGTGTGTTTTAATGCACAGATAGTGATAGTTCAGGTAGGAAAAGGGAACAACCCATAGTTAAGGCGCTTAACTTGCGAAAAAAATATAGTTTCAGGTGTGTTTTGACCATCTCAAAAAACCAAAAAACAAAAAAAAGTCTCAACCGTTAACCAGAAAGATCCAAGAATCCCAAATCAACTCAAGTTCATTCAATCACCCAAATGTAAAAACACAAAAAAAAAAAAAAAAAAAACTAATGTATATCAAGAACTGATTCATTAGAAAAATCACAGTATACCCAATAAAGTATCAGCCATATATGTGCATTTTATATACATATAAAGTCTTTCCAGGAAAATTAACAAAATGGGGTTACCTGAAATGAAGTAAATGAAGGAATTTTTGGAGTATAGGAACAACAGCAGCAACTTGGGAAACTAGAAAAATTGAAACTTAGCTTAAGAGAAGGCATAGAGTGAAAAAAAGACAGTTAATTTGTGTATGCTTTTCCAATTTTGTGGATCCAATTTCCTTTTGGCGCTTCTTTTGTACAAGCATCCCAAAAACTAAGATCAAGATTCTTAAATTTTATACTTTGTCCGGCGTCAGACAATTCGAATTTCGAGAGTCAAACTTGGATAATGAATTTGAATATACACTCTTTAAACTTTTTTGATTTTTTTTATATATTTAGAAACTAAATAATAACATACGAATAAATTGCAGGAGATTTTCTTATTTGAAATCGAAAAATGAAAACTATCATATAAAGGGAGAGAGAGTACAATGATATAATTGAACATACAATCAAATATTTATAGATATTTAATTTTAATATATACAGTTAAATATTATCAGCTGCCATAGACTATAGCAAAATGTTATTACATAGTAGAACATATCATATAGGGTAAAAGGTAAAAAACATACTTGAACTATTCGAAATAGATCAACGTTTGTCCCCGTTATGTTTTTTGCTCAAAAACGCATTCGTCGGTATGTTTTTCTGCTAAAAAATGCTTTCCAACTAGCCAAATAGCTCAAAAATATCTTTTCTATTAACGGTTGCTCCAAAGCATGAAAAAAATGAGTCAATTTTTCCATTGAACTACTCAAAATGAGACGGTTTTAATGTGAAAATCGGTTCCACATAAAAAGTGCATATATGCGCATTTTTATTATATACATATATGTATATTTGCGAATTCATATCTAAGGTTTGAATCTGAAACCTCTAGTTAAGGATGGAAGAATATTATTTTTATGCATTAAAAAAAAATATAAAAATAGAATATAATATGCACTATTGAAAAAATCATTGATTTTAGATTAAAGTTTTTGTTACCCCTGTTTGGATGGTGGTTTCCTGTGGTTCATTAATGTATGATTTTCTAACGAAACTTTTGTTTATTGTTCTTAAAATTTGTGGTATCTTGTAAATCCATGGTTCGTTCCATGGTTATGAACCATAAAAAGTCCTAATTTTTGTAACCACGTTATGGTGATTTTTTCGTGGTTATGTAATTTCTCCATTAAACCCCACTCCCACGCTACACTCACCCCCCCCCCACCCCACCCCCGCCACTCACCCCTACCCTTAACTACCCCACTCACCCCTACCCTTAACTACCCCACTCCTTTGCCACCCACCCCCATCACCCCAACCACCACCCACTACCCCTCACCACCGCCCAACCCCACCCCACAACAACTCACCCCACTCTCATCCCACAACCACCCACCTCACACCACCCAACCCTCCACCAGCCCCACCCATTACCCCTCACTATCACCCAACTCCATCCCCACAACCACTCACCCCCCACCCTACCACCCACTTTAATCCCACAACCACCCACCCACACATACCCCCAACTACCTACATATTTTTGAAGTTTCTTTTTATTTACAGTTTTATAAAATTAATTTCTAATTAAGAGTTAAGGGTATTTTAGTAAACTTAAAAGTTATTATACAGTTATGGAATAAACCAAACAATACAAGTGTTATTAAACCACAACAAAAAAATATAAAAAAAGAATTAATATAATATGCAATACAATATTGGAAAAATCGTGATTAATGAAGATTAAACAACCATCCAAACAAAGGGTAGAGAAATATTCGGAAAAAATGTACTCCATCAAAGAAGGAATAGAGACAAGAGAAACTTTAATGTGTTTTAATGTGCAACGTCAAGCAGTTTCTCTTTCTGCTTCGAGAAATATATTGTTAGAACTGAGTTGGAACGACAAGCAACTTTAAATTCGGAGGCACTTGCTATAGCGAAACTCAAGAAAAGGGTTGTTTATACCAATAAAGAAGAAGAGACCAGAGAAACGATCAAATCTCTCCCATATATTACTAAAAAAACCAACATATATAATAGCAAAATAGGAGAATTTTAATTACAAATTAAAATTCCATCTGACAAAGTTTCCTATATAATAATAATAATAATAATAATAATAATAATAATAATAATAATAATAATAATAAATAAATAAAAAATCGGTCAAGTTATCAAGTTGGCGGAGCCACGTAAATGGAAGAGTAGTCAATTGAACATCACTCGTCAAAAAATTATGTTGTATATATAGAAAAAAATTATCTTTATAGATAGAGATCAAAAAATATTTCTCATCCACACATACTAAATTTTGAACATCCTTAACAAAATTTCTGACTAGCGTTTTTTTTTTTTTTTTTTTTTTTTGATAATTCAGTATTTTCTTTACCGCTAACACTAATGATTCTAGAAGGCATTCTCAATAATAGCATGTGATCAATTATCAAATTTTGTGAATTTAGGATCATCACCATAAATCTCATTAATTAGCACATTCTTTTCAAGTTTCCATATTTATTGACATAGCACTAACATCCACATTTGCTTTGTAATAATTGCCTTCATTTACATCTTCTAGTGTACTTTCATGGCATCAACTGCATCTTCATACACGTCTTTGCATGTCTCTGAGATAATCTTGTCGAAAAATTATGTTGCATATATAAAAAATAATTAAAAAAAACTATAATGTAGGTACAGATCACAAATTATTTTTTATACACACATTAAATCTTAAACGTTCTTGACAATTTCTGACTTCTTTTGTTGTTGACAATTCAATGTTTTATTAAGTGCTGACGCTAGTGATTCTAGTTAAGGCATCCTCAATAACAACATGTGACCAATTATCAAATTTTGTGAATTCAGGATCATCACCATAAATCTCGTTGGCACATTCTTTGCAAGTTTCCATATTTGTTGACATAGCACTAACATCCACATTGGCTTTGTAATAATTGCCTTCATTTACATCGTCTAGTGTATTTTTCATAGCATCAACTGCATCTTCATACACCTCTTTGCATGTCTCGAGGCAATCTTTTTTATAAGCATCTACAGCTGCATCTAAACGTACCAAAATAATTCTATGTAAGAAATCCTCCGTTTTCGACATGGATGAAACCATGAGACTGCTAACAAGACTCTTAACACTTGCACCATTTTCATTATTAATAGGAGATGAGGAAGGTGTTGAAGAAATTATGAGATCATTTGCAATTGCCTGAGATAAATGGGAGATAGAAATGAGGGATATGATTACAATGGGAATTTTGTTCATGTGAAGAGCCATTGTTTTTCACTTTTTCTTATTTCGTTTATTAATAATTCACAAAATAAGAAAAAGTGGAAAAACAATGGGATGCAAGAAATTAAAATTGGGAGGTGCTAGTTTATAATTAAAATTGGGAGGTGCTAGTTTATGTGGAGATGCAAAACTTGGTTAGTGATGTATGAAGGTAGATTAATTTGAGTTAGTTTTATATTATTAGTGGATTAGTTTCACTAGAACTATAGATCACTCACTTCTTTATTTAATAATTGGCTCATAATATTATATATGTCAACCAAACACATACTGAACTTCCTTTTGCGTCCCACGTTGAGTTCCACATCCCGTATCGGGATCCGATTAAAAACTTGTTTGGCGAAGTTTATTGGAAATCAAAAGTGTTTATTTTAATAAAAATATATTTGTCTTCGAGAGTTGAGATGTTTGCTCAAACTTTTATGAGAAAAATAAGTGTTTTGAGTGATAACAGAAGTTGTTTTTGAGAAGTTTAGCTTTTTGCGAGGAATACCTTGGTCAAACACAAATTGTCATTCCAATATTGAGAAAAATGTTTTTCAAATTGATCAGTCAGATACAAATTGTTATCTTGCAAAAGTACTAATTTGTTGTAAAGTACCCATGATAAAGGCTTTCAAAATAAGCAGATTTTCAAAACTTAGTGAAACAGGTTACAATTTGAATTCGCGCGTGAAGTCTCACTTTAGTAATAAATCGCTTCCTATTAAATACGATTTCATTCTTAAAGCTCAAACCCAACACTACTAATTAAAGATAGAGAGGTATTTACCGCCTAATAGAATTGTTGGTGGTCATGATGAACTTCATTCACTCATAAAAGCTAGGTTTCTAACAACTAAAACTAAATTTACTTGTTGATTGGTTCACATACTACGTCATTTAAATAAGATACAAGAACAATTAAATAAATAAAAACTCTTCCCTGTATAATCAATTTTCAATCTCCTTCTCTTTCAATGTTTTTATCATATACCTTTTTGTAGTTTTAACTTCTTTGACTAGAGTATACGACTAATCAAATGCTATTTAGAGAGAAAATTAAATAAATAAAAACTCAAACCAGGTTATTTGTTAGTAACATTCAAGATTAGCAAAGTACAAAACTTAAAGTTGCTCCTAGTTAGTACTTTTCAAAATGCCAATTAACTAATATGCAATATAATTTGCAGCAAATTCATAAATGAGCTCCCCTTTATTAACTTGCATGTGAATTGGCTGGATGGATGAAATGTTTACGAGTTTAAATTCAGTTTTTACACTTTGAACCAATATCATAAGGAAAATAAATGAATAAATAAAACATAGATGCAAAAAGTAATTATTCAGGCTACTATTTTTTATAGTTTTATATCCAGCTAACTAAAAATAAAAAATAAAAAGAATTGAGGGCCCAACCGGGTTCGAACCGGTGACCTCTTGATCTGCAGTCAAATGCTCTACCACTGAGCTATGGACCCTGTTTGTTTGTTACCTTCGACATTAATATTGATCTAGTATATGCTTAGGAAAAATACATTAGCTCCATTTTTTTTTTGGTGTGTGTGTGTTAACAACTTTTCAGACATTTTAACAAGAAAAGTATTTATTAACATTTTTTGGTAAATATCATATTCGTCAGAAGCTGCAAGTTGCATGCATTGAGAATAAAGTGAGAGGAGATCACTTGAGATGGTTTGGTCATGTCCTGCGTCAAGCTACAGATGCATCGATATGTAGGTATGATACTATGACGAGTGAAGTGTTAAAACTTAAAATCACATGGGAGGATAGTGTCTCAAAAAAACTATGCTTTTCTGGTAATACAAAATTAGCTAAAATTATGACACAATGAAAGAAAATAAAATCCATATATATGTGACATCTACTGGTGTGGAATATGGTTAAGTCTTGTTAGAGTACTTGTAATATTATTATATATTTAACTTATCTTTATTTTTATTCTTATTTATATATATGATGATGATATGAGTTCAGCTTAAAGTGAGAAATGAGGATTCATATTGTCGATCTTAACTTCCCAAAATCTTCAATCTTCTCCTATGCCTTCTATATATGTCATTTATTGATCTTAATTAGTATTTGCTTAACTTCGGATTATTTGTGAATTAATTATAATTGATTAGTACTCTATCGAGACCTATAAAATTTTATAATTCATCCTATAACTTAAATTCAACTCGAGGAGAGGGAATTTGTGCGGATTAATTAATTAGTTAAGCAATGGGTAATACAACTATAGTTTGTGTGTGAGAGAGAAGTCAAAATCAGAAAAAGAAATTTCCTTTGATTCCCTTATCTTTATTTAAGTCAACAAGTTACAAAAACAAATTCCAAAAATTATCAAAACCATAAAACATACTTGAGTATATAATACAAAATTAAAGTTGAATTTAGTTGTAGTGTTTGAGGGCCTTATGTTGGAGGATCCCTTTGTAAAGAGCTTGCCAATTCAAAGGCATGGATTCAAAGCTCTTTGGATTATTCCTCCTCTTTGGATTATGATCAACATCTTTGTCAAACTGGGGCCCTAACTTCACAACTTGATTGGAAAACTTCACCTTCTTCTTTTGTTGGTCTTTCTCTACTCCTGACATTCAAAAATATTCACCAAATTATTTTCTCAATAACTTGCATTCATGTATGTCAGTAAATATATGGCAGAATCAGAATTCTCATTAATTTTTTTTAAAAATATAAGGAATTGGAAAATATAAAAAATAATATAACTATAAATCATCTTATTAAAAATGTTTTGTATAGATGAAAACATTATCAGCAAAATATTTTTCAACATCTCATGTTTGATTGGTTAACATATTTTGGAAATAGTTTCTCTAGGAAAACAAGGTCCTTATAAAATAGAAAAACAACTTCTCTGGTGGGAGCAGAGAAAACAAGTTGCATAAGTGTCTCTTCACGATGATTGTCTTCTCCCACCCCACACCCCAATCCTCCACCACCACCCGATCCCACACCCCACACCCTCCCCCACCCTACTGTCACCCCATAATATTTGCCTAGATGGTATATAAATGCTCTTGGGATAATAGTTTCTGCTTATTTATCAAACACCAGAAAAATAAGTAAAGGAACCTACCTAGTTTTGAGGAAAATGTCTTCATTCATACCGAACACACCCTATGTGTAAAACGAAAAATGTAAAGTTAAATTGTTTCTAAATATTAAAACATATCATTCTTTTTTAAACATCCTAAAAATGAAAGTGCATCACATAAATTAGGTCAATGAGAGTACATTTTAGAGGAAAAATCGAGCCGATATTATTACAAAATAAATGAATGAATAAATAAATAAATAATAACAATAAAAAAGGGGCCTGATATATACGAATTTCAAACTCTATCTTCTCCATGAAATCAGAAAGGAGGTGTTTATGGACTTTCAATGCAAGAAGGACAACACCACCAGAGACTGCAAAAACAGCCATAATTCCAGCTCCCATTGATGAATTCTCCATTTATTTATCTCTTTCAAAAATTCCCTAAATATATATTTTTTCAAAATTCTATTTTGGGAAAAAAACTCAAAGAAAATTTTCTTTGGAAACTACAAAAGAAAACATTTTCTTGACTTAAAGATGAGGTTATGAGCAAAGCTCATAGGGCAGAAAATTTTCATTTGATGGAATCAAAAAGTTTGGAGCAAAAGGAACAAGGAGGTATGAAATTATGGAAATAACAATAAATACTCTTTTTTTCCTTTATCTTCTTATATATTTATTATGCCTTTTGTTTTTTATAAGGCATTGACTCTTAATTTACGTGATGACCTCAAATAACACAATTATTAACTACCCCTATATTCTGTTGTGGATTCTGAATCTGTTTATAACTAAAATTTAGCTATGTCCTAGAAATTGATTGGTCCCTTAATATACCAACTATTGACATTTTAAAAAGTAGAAATTAGGGACGGGCAACTTATGTTGTTAAACAATAAAAATTTTGTGCTAACTTTTTAACAATGGATTAGCAATTATTACCAAAAAAATCTATTAGCTACAGGATAGTTAATTAGCATCGAATTTCACAACTAATTCCTTTTTTTTTTTTTTTTTTTTTTTTTTTTTTTTTTTTTGTGATAGCGATGATCGATCATGAGTTTTGTGAAATGATAGTTATTTTTCCTTAATTTTCTTATTTCCTTACAAAATAACGTGGAGATAATGACAAGTTAGTTATTTTAGCAAAATCATACAGAGATAAAAATGTATAAAATATAGTTTCATTTATTACTAGATAAACAATGAAAATGCAAATAAAAAGGCATAATGAAAATTACCAAGTGGGTTATAGTCAATTTCTCTGAAAAATCAACAACTTTTGCTTTTAAAAAATCATTAGACAAGCTAGCTTCTTATTTAGTGTAAGGGGATTTTTCTATTAACATTTGAAGTAATATTTCAAAAATGTAATAGGCGTCATAAATAAAATTCAATCTTTTGACCAAGACATCATATGAAAAAATGAATCTAAAGAAACACTATATACCAAAATTTGATTTAGTACAACTTTAATGCTTTTCACTATATTCAGTATGTTATGGTCTTCATTGGGTCCTTTTACGAAGTTATTTAAAAATATCCTCAAAAAAATCATAGCGACTTACATAAATAAATAAAAAGGATAACTAGGCACGACGAATTATGCATTCACGCAGGGTACGTTCTCGGAAGGGCTGCTTGCATCCCAAGGGGTTGTAATATAGTAGCCTTTCCTGACGCAAGAATCAGTAAATGATTTTACGGCTCGAACCTCTGATCTATAAGTCACACGAAGATGACTTTATCGTCTTTTAAGAATTTCTTTTCAGCTCGCATTAAAAAAAATTAATAATGAGAATTAAAATAAGATGAAATCTTACATAAACTAATAGGACAGAAAATAAAATTAAGAAAACGAAGCCAAGAAGGGATAAAAATGTCAAATGAAAATGTAGCGCGTAGGATAAGAGCATGGTCTAGGGACGTACTAGTTAGAATTTAGAAACATACCTTATATATGTTTAATTTACGTTATAGATTTGTCTCCCGTTAATAGTTAGTGTCACACCCATGTCATTATAAACATGAGCTAGATTCGACTTTATTAACTAATGACAAAGATTTTTCAGTGTGCGGACACTTTTTTATAAGGGAATATTGATCAAATATATATCAAGCGAAATAGTTGAGATTTACCCCTAAACTTTGGCATGAACCGTATGTAATTTTTGGTGTGACAACCCTTGTGTATTTTGGATTTATGTCTCACGAGAAGAAACCGTTCATCTATTTTCCACAGTACACAAATTGCTTCATTTCATGCTCTTCCTGCAAGAAATTAATTAATTTACTTTTAATCAATGAAAACTCATGATCACGTTAAATTACCATTCAATTACACGAGGAGTGTGGCATATTCTGCACCAATCATTTGTGATAAGTAATTAAACGTTCACTATGGGTCCTAACATGTGATTAGATCATAAGTCTATCTTAAAAGCATTCTAAAGAAGATTCATATTAGTTAACCTATAGTAGTTGTGTTCTTTGATCATTTTCAAAAAAGCTCAAAATTAACCTAGCAATAGGAAGAATGTCATTAGAAAAAAGTACTACTATTGATTCCTCAAATAAGGCCATTATCCTAGATATTAAACAGAAAACTTTGTCCAACAACTTGTTCTGGAATGGAATTTTATGCAAATCCCTAGTATTTTTTACCCTAATTCTATATCTAGTCTACTTTTTCTTGTCCAATCATCCATGTTGTCAATCATCATCCCTATTATTCTTCAACATCAAGTCATCAAAACAATACTATTACTCCAATAATAAAACCAATATTAGCCACTTAGTTTTTGGAATTGCAGCCTCATCAAACACATGGGGAAACAAAAGATGGTACATAAATTCTTGGTGGAAGCCAAATATAACTAGGGGATATGTTTTCTTGGATAGAACCCCAAACGAGCACCTACCATGGCCTATTTCCTCACCTCCTTTTAGGATTTCTAGTGACAATTCGCGATACGTGCCTTACAACAAACACAGGATGCCATTCGCGATTAGAATGGTGAGAGTGATTGAGGAGACATTCGCGGAAAACCATGGCCCGGGTATCAAGTGGTACGTTATGGCTGACGATGACACTGTGCTAATGATTGACAATTTGGTCAACGTGCTTTCGAAGTATGATCACACAAAGTACTATTATGTTGGGATGAATTCAGAGTGTATTGTGAGTAATTTTGGGATGTCATTTCAAATGGCATTTGGTGGTGCTGGTTATGCTTTGAGTTATCCTTTAGCACAAGCTGTGGCTAAGAACATGGATACATGTATAAAGAGGTATCCAACTTTGTATGGAAGTGACCACATTTTACAAGCATGTATAGCTGACTTAGGAGTCACCATTACACTAGAAAAAGGGTTTCATCAGGTTGGTAATCAAACTCTTTAGCCTTTACCTTATCATGTTAGTTGTTTTTTCATTACTTAAGTTAATATACCACCGGACAGAGTGCCTAGGAGAGATGGATTCTTGATTTGAAATGTATGAACTCATACATCGATCTCAAATTAATACAAAATAATAACTGAGTTCATAATCAGATATATACATTATAGATCCGCATCTGGCCTAGGAAATAAGGTGAGTTAGGCCTTACTTTACTAATCTTATCGTGTTAGTTTAAAAAGATGAAAGTCAATTTTATTTTTCTAGAGAGCAATGAGATTTTCATATTAGTGTGTTTGGTAAGGCGAAAGTCAATTCGTGGAAAGAATACTAGTACTTTTCAGGAAAAATACTTTCCAAATGTCCGGTGGGCGAGAGAAAATTATTTTCCAGAAAAATATGTAGTATTCCCTCTATTCCAATGTATATTATATATGCACGTTCCTTTTTGGTCTATGCCAAAAAGAACGATAGTGTCTTTCTATATTTAGAAACAATTTAGTTCTAAACGTCTGATTTTACCCTTAATAAGATGATTTAATTTACAGTGTCACAAATATCTATGATTTATTTTAACTCGTAAATTTTAAAATTTAAGATAGTTGTACAACAAACTACTTTATCCAGCCAAAAGTGAGAGTGAGCTTATTCTCCCTCTAAGTTTGACTCGAAAAAACATTTTTTTTAATAACCGAACACTAGAAAATGACTTCGTCATGTTATTTCAGATCGACTTGCGAGGCGACATATCCGGCTTTTTATCGGCTCATCCTCAATCACCATTCCTATCACTCCATCACCTTGACTTAGTAGCTCCAATTTTCCCTTCAATGAACCGTTACGACGCGGTTAACCATCTAATGAAAGCAGCAAGTGTTGATCAATCTCGACTATTGCAACAAAGTACATGTTACAACAATAGACACAACTGGACATTTTCAGTGTCATGGGGCTATTCAGTGCAAATTTATGACAAAATTCAGTCACAAAGTTTTCTTGAAAGGCCAATTGAGACATTTGGTGAATGGAGGAAAGGAGCATGGCCACCTTACATGTTTAATGTAAGAGGATTAAAGAGTAATAAAAATGGAAATTCTTGTGGTGAAGTTCCAAATGTTTTGTTCTTTGATAATGTGGAAGGGACTAGGTTGAATCATATTGTTACTACATATGTCAAGAAAAGTCCACGGGGTTGTGGCTCGATTGGTAATGATGATCATTCTATTGATGGGGTCTTGAAAATTCGTGTGTTTTCTCCTATGTACAAGCTTCATGTTGGAGTAAGTTTGCTTATTGGTGATTATAATACTCCCTCCGTTTCATTTCATATGCGTGGTATTCTGTTTGAGTATTGGTAGATGAAAAGGATGCATATAATAAGCAATATAGAACTAGTAAAGTTGTTTCGTGTGATATATAATCTATTGTTACGGTTTTGAGTCGGGGAATTAGTCATCAATGATGCTTGCATCAGGGTAGATTATCGTCACGAGTTCGATCCGTGAAATCAACTATTGATGATGGTACTCACAATGTTCTTATTAGTTCATGGAATAAGCCACTAATGATTCTTGTGTCAGGATAAGTTGTCATCACGGGTTCGAGCAGTGGAATTAACCATAGATGATGTCCCCTTTGGGTTATTCTGTCAAATCACTGAAGGTTTTTATTTTTTTATAGATGAACATTGTGTGAGTTGTGCACATAAATGTTAGTTTTAAGTTTATGGATTTAAAACCAAAAAGTTTGAAAAATTGGGTTTTAGATAAATTATTTATACATAATAAGTGATTTTTTTAATCACAAAATTGGAGTTTGAGGAAAACTATTGGATTATGTCGTAGTCGTAGCTAGAACTCTAGCTCTGTCTCTATGCACGGGGCTTCCTTTTTGTTTGAGTATTGATTAATGTGGAATTTGAAAAATAAAAAATAAAGACTTGCGTCACGTATGGTTTATATTTTTATATTATATTAACCATTTTTTTCTTCCGTACAGGATGGTAATAGAAGAGAATGTTGTGACATTGTGCAACCAATTGGAATGGATTCAATGGCCATCAAACTTAGGACTTGTATGAAATCTGAAACTATTGCCTAAATGAAATAAAAATATCATATTGTAGTTATATATTTCAACCAATTTAGCTAGAAGAAAGAGATAGTAACAGATGTAATAATCTCTTTCTTTTCTTTTCTTTTCTTTTTTTCGTTTTTAGTGTGTGTTTTTCCTCTGTCTCAAATTTGGTGAAATATTGTTTTGACCATTGTAACTCCTGATGGTGAATTATTAGATATTGAAAAAAAAAAAAAAAAAAAAAAAAAAGGGATGTAATCTTTGTACAAAGCTAAAGCATTTAGATTGTCATAATAATATACCTTAATTAGTCTTAGTGCGTGGCGGATTTAGCCCTTGGGTGAAAGGTAGGATTCAACCTAATATTTTCTGCGCAAAAAGAGATAACATATGTGTTAAAACCGCTAAATTTAATAAAATAATATATTTGAACTCACAACTTTAAAATTATAACGAGTTCATTGCTAACAATCTTTGGCTGCATGGATTAAGGGGTTATCCTATTATAAAATTCGAGATTAATAATTTTGGAATTGCTTATACCAAATTGTAATATTATTTTTATATCATACTCTGTGTGAGAATCTTGGGATAAAATAACAACATATCACGTTTGCCCTTCTCCAAAGCTTTTCTTTTAATGTTTTTTTTTTTAATTTTTTTTTTTTAATTTTAAGAAAGTTAAGGTCAAAATTAGAAACAAAAATTTATTCAAGTTTAAACCATATACATATTATATATTATACTTTGTATATTCTATTTTAAGCCAATTACCTAAACATTTACCAATAAAAGCACATTCATTAACTGAATTTGTCAAATTAGACATTGAGCCTAAATCACACCCCAAAAGTTAGCTCAAAGGATTGGAAAGGAGGATTGCTCAAGCGAGCCTAGGATTCTCATCCATTACCGATGGGATATATTCTATTCATAATTGAATCATTGCGTTATAATATATAATTCCTGTATGAATTGTTGACAAACTAGACGACCCCTTTGTTCTTGAAGATATTATTATCCCAAAAGAAGCCCTTAAAGAGAGTCATTGCCCTATAAACCTATGTATATGCATATGTATTTGGGTTTTAACAACTTTATATTCTTTGCTCTGAATAGGTTGATGGTTAAATAAGATAGTATGAAGATTAAAGAGATAAAGGGAAAAGGCAAAGAAGGAAAGGACAACACATATGACCAATAAATTTAAGAAGCTTGTCCACTAAGATTGTATTTTTCACTATTGCTCATTCTAATTCATACATTTTGATTCATCAGTCCTTTCTCTTTGCATTCAAACTAAAGAAGAAGAAAAAATAAAATAAAAGGAGGAGCTTTTAAGGAGACAAAAGAAAAAGGAGATTTTGACTAAAATAGTGTTTGTACGGAGGATAATATCTCGAGAATTTTTTTTTAAAATGTTTTTCATAATAACATATATTCATCTAATTTCTCAAAATAATAACTTTCCTGGCAAGAGAAGTGAAGTTATTTTCCGAAATTCTCCCATCCCTTCTAACTGAAATAGGGATTTTCGATGAAAAGTCCACAAATTTCTTATGGAGGATAATACGATACAATCAATTATTGAAACAATAAAAAAAATTAAAGAACAACAAATGACACAATTTAATTTATTTAAGTATTATATTTATAAAATAATATATTATATTATTACGATATGATACATTATCAAATGACAACCATCCAAACAAAAAATGTAAGCTTCCGTTGTACACTACTTCAAGACTAGGCAAAAGAGAGTCTCTCAAATTCCAAACTGTTAAAAGCAAGAAAAAGCAAAAGTTATCAGCACACTACACTGCCCCACCATGGAAAACCAGTCTTCGGTTTACATTATTTCCCTAATTCACCAGCATAGTTATATATGTAGCGCCGTGTGCAGAATTTTTTGCAAGTAACGTTAATATTTAAAAAATTGAATATATAAATAAATAAATCACCATAATGATAAATAGTGTCATTTTTATATTTATACCAAATATTTTATTTTGCTTATTATCTATATATGCATATCTACAGCTCCCTCTATTCCAGTCAAAACAACTTATTGTCAATTTGAATTCAGGTATATATTCTTCATATATATATATACAAAAAAAATTACTACGAGTCAATATAGCTAATGATTCAAAAGATATTTTTAAAGAAGTCTGAGAAAATCATAGTAAAAGAAAAATGTTCGACTCTCCAAATAGTAGTATCACATAAAATTGGATGCGGAAGGAAAAAAAATTCAACAGGTCACCACTTGAAGCAAGGTATACCCACCCTATATTATGGGTTGAATCAAGTATATATATTTTGAATTTTAAATTTATGGGTTCCAAAAATTTGTTATACGTACATATTCAGTAAAATTCTCATCACAGGACCTAGACTAAAATAATTGTGTTCTGCCCAATCTGTACCTTACATGCTCTCTCTGCCCCCAGCCTAAATGCATGCATCTATATATATACACACTTGGAGTAATATATATCACTACGCAACCTTAACACAACAAGAAACTATATTCTCACTCTGTATGTGTGTGTAAAAAATTGTGAAGCTAAGCTCAGCTGCGTTAATGGAGATGAACATAGATGGACAACATGATCCAATTGTGTTCTTTGATTTGGAGGCGACAAAACCAAAACCGGGTCGTAGATAGGATCCTATATGAATTCGGATCCATATGTGTATGTCTAAGGAGGTTGATTGAGCTTGATAGTTATTCGACCCTGATCCGACCCGATGAAGTGGATACTGTATACGGGTAAAACCGAGGATACGGTACGCTCGGTTTCCGTTGCCATGATTATGCTCGGGTACGATACGACCGGACCATCGGGAACGAGGGATCGAGCTCTATCAGGGATGAGGCAATAAAGGAATGGCGGTTAACTGCTACAAGGAGAAGACCGAAATATCCTCCCTCAGCCGGATCTTTCGGTGTCGATCTCGGTAACAGCTGTCACCAGATGTCTTTTCTTTATTTAGAATTGTACTAGGGTTGGGACTCTTCTACTATATAAAGGGGAGGTTCCCAACCATTAAGGGGGTTGGCAATAGAAAGACGGAAAGAGTTGATATCAATAATCATAAGAATCCTTTAAAGCCATTCCCATCTGTTCTTAAGTTCATTTATTCATCGTGTAAGTACTTAACAGAAGGTATCGACCTCAGTTTCTATACCCGAGGCCAGATATACTTAATTATCAATCAGATCTGCTTCTCTATTCATTTGTTGGCTTATCTCGCAATTTAATCATGAATTGAATTTAGCCACATATCTTTGGCATCACGCATAAATTTAATTGTTCTCCGTTTTAAGGTTAAACAGTTTGGCGTCTACCGTGGGGCCTTAGATAGTAGTGGCGGTTCAATATAGCATTCAGGTTACGCTCGATATTTTACACTTGTTCTTTAAGGTTTGATTTCAGGTGTACCGGAAATGTCGGATTCTCATTCTTTCAACTTCCAAGTGGAACCAAGCCATCACGAGCATGAAGACGGGGACGTACCAAACAACAACGCGCCTCCCATTAATCCTGTCCAAGTCGGATCATCGGTGGGCAACGTACCGGCCGGCGAGAACAACGGGGTCATCTTTGCAACAACTCCAAAACCAGTTAGACATGGCTATGGCTCAGTTGCAGGCCCAGCAAGAGATCATAGCGCAATTGCAAAATTGGGGTCAGGTGCCCGATATTGCCCCATCAGAACAGACCCAGGATACCGAGGAAAGATACGTCCCTCGGGGTAACGAAAACCACCCCGGGCAAAGCAGCAAATTGATAAGAATGCTCGAAGAATTGACTAAACGAGTCGAGTCCGGCAAAAAGAAGATAGAGGCGAACGACAAGAAGGTGGAGAACTACAACTCGAGGGTTGATCAGATTCCGGGGGCTCCACCAGTGTTGAAGGGACCAGATTAGAAAAAAATTGTTCAAATGCCATTCCGCCGAGCGCGGCACCAATGAAAATCCCTAAGAGATTTCGCATGCCCGATATCCCAAAGTATAATGGGACGACGGACCCTAATGAATATGTGACTGCATATACATGTGCTATTAAGGACAATGATCTCGCCGATGACGAAAGGGAATCAGTGCTACTCAAGAAATTCGGGGTAACCCTGTCAAAGGGGGCGATGATTTGGTATCATAACTTGCCCGAGCATTCAATTGATTCATTTTTCATGCTCTCTGATGCTTTCGTCAAGGCCCATGCCGAGGCCATCAAGGTCGAAACACGCAAATCGAACTTGTTCAACGTCAAGCAACGAGATGACGAGACCTTTCGCGAGTTTGTGGCTCGATTTCAAATGGAGCGCATGGACTTACCCCCTATCACGGATGATTGGGCCGTTCAGGCTTTCATCCAAGGGCTCAATTCAAGAAGCTCGATCACATCTATGGAGCTAAAGCAAAACCTGATAGAATACCCGGCGATCACCTGGGCTGATGTACACAACAGGTACCAGTCGAAGATCAGGGTCGAAGATGATAAAATTCTGAGGGTACGTTCTCGGTATCATAGCATTCCGGTAAAGGGAGTGATCGATTGAGGAGAGTGGTGCATCGGGATTCCGTATTGTCATATGACAGGTACCAGCCTTACCCACTCGATCGCGGGGAAACGCAACGGTACGGAATCAAAAAGAATGATAGGAGGAATGATCGAAGGAATGATCGAGGTCAAAGTAGTCGTGGATTGATAAATAGAAATGCTATCGATAGAGCCCCGGGAAACAGAGAAACTCCAAGGTTATCCGAGTATAAATTTTGCGTCGATGTAGAAACCATAGCGGCGGCCGTTATCCGAAACAAAGAAACAAGACATCCAAGGCCAATCCAATCTTCGATCCCTTAAAAGCGGGATAAAAGTCTTATTTGTAGGTATCCTCATACTCACGGCCATCGGACCGAGGATTGTCGTCAGCTGAGAGAGAAAGTTGCTCGTCTGTTCAAGTTAGGACATCTTCGAGAATTCCTAAGTGAACGAGCAAAAACCCATTTCAAGAACCTGGACTCCAACAAGCAGGATAGGACGGAAGAGCCTCAGCAAGTGATACACATGATTATGGGAGGAAATGACGTTCCTATCGGGCCGGTTGTAAAACGCACCAAAATTTTCATAACGAGGGAAAGGCGTATCCAGAATGATGACCCCGATGGTCCCATCACGTTCAATGACGAGGACATAAATGGCATCGCCCAGCCGCATAACGACGCACTGGTAATATCTGTCCTAGTCAATAAATTTAGAATTAAACGTGTGCTAATTGATCCAGGTAGCTCGGCTAGTATCATCCAATGGAGAGTCATCGAATAGTTGGGACTACTAGATCAGATCGTGCCGGCAATACGGGTCCTCAACGGATTCAACATGACGTGCGAAACGACGAAGGGTGAGATCACTTTACCGATCAGTATGGCAGGAATTGCGCAGCAGACAAAATTTTATGTGATAGAGGGAGACATGGTATACAATGCATTGCTGGACAGACCGTGGATTCACCTCGTGAGGGCGGTTCCCTCGACTATGCATCAGGTATTGAAATTCTCGACCCCAGAAGGTATCAAAACCATCCGTGGTGAACAGCAGGCCGCAAAAGAAATGTTCGCCGTTGAAGAATCCGTTAAGACTGTAAAGGTGCCAGATCGGAACGAAGGGAAGAATGCCAAATAGCAATCATAGATCCCGATTCCGGAATCATCGAAAGATCTGAACGGAGACACACTAGACGAAGAGTTAGAATTTGGAGTACCGAGAACCTTTATGATGCCCGATGATTCTGATGCCACTAAGTCCACAGTCGAAGAACTTGAGCAAGTCATACTGTTCGCCCACCTACCAGAGAAGAAGGTATACCTGGGCACGAAGTTTACCCCCGAGCTCAGGAAAGAATTTATCAAGTTTCTTAAAAATAACTCGTATTCTTTGCTTGTCCCATTTAGACACGACAGGTATTCCACCGGACGTGACGACACACAAGTTGAGCCTGGATCCAAGTTTTCCTCCGGTTAAACAAAAGCGGAGACCACAACCCGAGGTAAAACATGCATTCGTCAAGGACGAGGTAACCAAGCTCCTTAATATAGGATCCATTCGGGAGGTAAAATACCCAGATTGGTTAGCTAACGTTGTAGTAGTGCCTAAAAAGGGGAATAAGTTTAGAATGTGCGTAGATTATAAAGATTTAAACAAAGCCTACCCGAAGGATTCATTTTCTTTGCCCAGCATCGATCTCATGATCGACGCTACCGCGGGTCACGACACGCTGAGTTTCTTCGATGCCTAGTCCGGGTACAACCAAATACAAATGGGCCCGGAGGATCGAGAAAAAACCTTCTTTATAACTAGATTTGGCACATATTGTTATAATGTAATGCCTTTTGGCTTAAAAAATGTCGGTGCCACACTCAGCGTTTAGTCAACCACATGTTTGAACACCAAATAGGGAGATCCATGGAAGTTTATATAGATGACATGGTCGTTAAGTCCCTGCAAGCAGAGGACCACTTGAAATTTTTGCAGGAAACTTTCAGCATAGTAAGAAAGTACAACATGAAGCTAAACCCGAAAAAATGTGCCTTTGGAGTCGGATCGGGAAAGTTTCTCGGATTCATGGTATCAAATTAGGGAATCAAAATCAACCCGAATAAGATAAAGACCATTGAAGATATCATCGTGGTCAACGACATCAAAGCGGGTACAAAGATTGACAGACGAATAGTTGCCCACCCTAAGCCGATTCATCTCCAAATCCTTGGATAAAAGTCATAGGTTTTCCTCGTTGCTAAAGAAAAAAAGATCGACTTTTATGGACCCCCGAATGCTAGATGGCCTTAGCAGAACTCAAAAGGCACTTATCAAGCCCACCTCTATTCCACACGCCGAAAGCGAACGAGCAGTTGTATCTATACTTGGCGGTGTCCGAGATAGCGGTGAGCGGTGTCCTAGTTCGAGAGGAGAAAGGTACGCAATACCCGATTTACTATGTAAGTAGAACCCTCGGTGACGCCGAAACTAGGTACCCGCATTTGGAAAAACTAGCTTTGGCTTTATTGAGTGCATCTAGAAAATTAAAACCTTGCTTTCAGTGTCATCCCATATGCGTTATAACGTCGTACCCCCTAAGGAACGTCTTGCATAAACCCGAACTCTCAGACCGACTAGCAAAGTGGGCTGTGGAGATTAACGGGTATGATATTGAATACAAACCCCGAACTGCAATCAAATCCCAAATCCTGGCGGATTTCGTGGTTGATTTTGCACCGGCCATGATCCCCGAGGTCGACAAGGAGATGCTTCTTGCCTCGAGGACTAGCACGGGAGTCTAGACCCTTTACACAGATGGTGCGTTTAATGTAAAAGGGTCCAGGTTAGGGATCGTTCTCAAACCTCCCTCAGGTGACATGATAAGACAATCTATTAGATCGACTGATTTAACTAACAACGAAACAGAGAGTACGAGGCTATGATTGGGCAGGGTTTAGAACTCAAAAAGCTTGGGAGCCGAGATCATTGAGGCCAAATGCGATTCTCTCCTGGTAGTCAACCAAACGGACGGAACGTTCGAAATCAAGGATGATCGAATGCGGAGATATCAGGAAAAATTACAGGTTATCCTTCGTCGGTTCAAGGAGTGGATATTAGAACGCGTACCCAGTGATCAAAATAATGAGGTGGATGCCCCGGAAAACTGGGATCCTCGGTAGAATTGATGGGTTCAGATGGGAGAGCTCGTGCGCAACTTGACAAAATCCGTCATAGTAGACCGGCCACGCCAAGATTGGAGGAACAAATACATAGACTATCTCCAAACAGGAAGGCTACCATCCGATGCCAAGGAATCAAGGGCCCTCCGAACCAAAGCTAGACTAGATTTTGTCTAGTCGATGGCCGATTTATTGCCCAAGGTCATTCCACGGCCCCTTGGCGAGATTCCTAGAACCAGGGGAAATCGACTAGGTTCTGAAGGAAGTTCATGAGGGGTCTTGTGGAAACCATTCGGGAGCCGATTCATTGGTCCGCAAGCTAATCAGAGCAGGATACTACTGGAGCGCAGATGGAGGAAGATGCCAAAACCTTCGTTCGAAAAATGTAATGAATGCCAAAGGCATGCCCCCGTTAATACACCAACCCGAGGAAGAGCTCCATCCGGCCCTCTCCCCATGGCCATTCATGAAATGAGGTACGGATATAGTGGGACCTTGCCGTGGGCCCAGGTAAGACGCAATTTATTTTACTTATGACCGATTATTTCTCTAAATGGTCGGCTACGGGCACTTGAGAAAGACCGGAAAAAAAGAGGTCATTGATTTTATTTACGATCATAACTGGCCGATTCGGGGTACCGGGGGAGATCATGTGTGATAACGGAAGCGCTCATAGGTAGCAAGGTCAGCAAGTTTTTTGAAGAATACAAAATCAAGAAAATCTTATCCATCCCGTATCACTCGAGCGCGAACGGCTAGGCCGAGTCTACCAATAACTATACTGCAGAATTTAAAGAAAAAATTGGCCGGCTCTAATGTTACACCTTAGAAAATTCCCCTCCGCATACAGTGAATAGACTCACGAAAGGCACGACGAATACGAGGTTTGGAATAAGTGAGAGATAGTAATTGATGGTCCTAATTAAGATTTCCAAAGGCATTCGAGTTAGTGAAAGAAAGTTGTTAAGAGAAACGAGTCATACGTTGGTATCGGATGAATTTCGAGCATTGAGTTAATGATGTCTAATGATGCCCTAAGAAGAGTTATAACGTCCCTTAGAATGGTATTGAAGTGATGAACAAGTGTTAAGAAGGTTCCATAAGGATCGGAGATCAAACGAGTCGACGAAACAACTCTCGAAAAACTGGGCAAACATACGGCCAGACATACTGGCCGTATAAAATCTACGGACCGTATGTCCAGCCGTAGATCCAGCCCAGAATGTCATGTTCCACTGGACCAAATATACGGTTCAACATACGGTCAGTAGAAATTATACGGACCGTATGTTGGTCCGTATATCTTGGTCGGGACTGAACTTGATTTTATATAAGGACCTCTCCCTCATTTCATTTTATTTCATCTTCCACCTCTACACTCCAAGAAACCTCTAGAACCTTTCCATACATTTCATCCATAAGAAAACAAGAGAAATCAAGGATCAACAACAAGAAATCAAGAGAATCAAGTGAAGGAAACCTCATAAAAGTCATTCAAATCAAGAAAACCCAAGAGAGATGAAATAGGGTTTTTGTGCAAAAAGTGTATCATCAATCAAAGCTTATTCCTTCATCATCTAAGGTGAGTTTCATGACCTATTCATGTTATTTGAATTATTTATAAGTTGAAACACATGGATTGAATAGTAGTTGAGTTGAATCATGGAAATGGTTGTGTTGAGATTATAAACACGTTATAAATGATATTTGGAACATGAAATAGGTATTGGATATGAAAGAATGCGATAGTAAACTTTGGCCATAATTATGGAGAATTGTAGTGAAATTATGAATTGTGGGCAAGGTAACCAAATGATGCTTATTGTTTGTGATATTGTGATTGTCGTTATGAACATTGGGAGTTGATATGGAATATGGCGGAAAGTAGTATAAACAAAGGAAATGCTGCCCAAATTTCTCTAGCTTTAGTAAGTGCGTTTTCATGATTATTTAGCTAATGTCGATACGAATTCCCTTGAAGGTAATCGAGTGCATTAAAGGGGAACGAGCAAGCGATAGAATAGCTAAACGACAAAGGTATGTGAGGCTAGCCCTTTCTTTCTAAGGCATGAGTCCTATGGCATGAATTCCCCCTTTCTTATGAATGTCCCGTCTTCTAGAAAGCTATGAATCCTTGCTTATGAATAGCCACACGAGATAAGAGATATATTACGATAATGATAACGATAACGATGAGCAAAAGTCTAGAGATGCTATAGTCTATGGTATTATGTTCCTATTAAGCTAATGGTTATCCATAGTCCATTGATGTTGATCATTGTACACACTCACCTTATGCTTGTTCCTTCAAGGTGAGGAAGAATTCTTAAGAATGTACCCATAATGAAATCGGGAGTCCACGACCTTATGCCACCCCGATAAAGTATGATCATCTATGAGTCTCTATGCATGCATGCCATAAGTATATTGTGATGAGCATATTATGATGAGTTATGATAAGCATATTATGACAAGTATACAATGATGAGCATGATATAATGAGTACATGATGATATTACACCGCGCCTATATGGCCGGGCAGTCACCGCTGAGGCGGGCAGCTACACACCATGGCATACAAAATGGCGTACACCACTAGCTGGCGGCATGAGATATGATACCCGACGCGGGAGGCACCGGACGCAGTGCTAATGCTAATGCTAATGTTATTGATTATCACACCGTACCTATATGGTCGGGCAAATTTATATATTTATGCATATGTGATATGATGATAAGTATGAAAGTAAGTCAGCATGTATGATTTCCTTTATGATTCAGTCAGACACAGATAGCTCGTTATTGATGCCTCCTTATTTCATTGATATCTTATTATTGTTTATGCCTTACATACTCAGTACAATATTCGTACTGACGTCCTTTCTTCGGACGCTGTGTTCATGCCCACAGGTAGACAGGGAGGTGACCCAGACTCATAGGAGCTAGCGGCTGATTTGAGAGCACTCCATCCTCCGGAGGTGCCATTGATTATTCTTTTGGTACATATATGTATATATTCATGATTGGGCACGATGGGGTCCTGTCCCGTCCATATGTCTAGTACTCTAGTAGAGGCTCGTAGATACGCAGTGTGGGTAGTATGGTCCCACAGTCTTCATGTATATTATGTATTTATTATTTTGATAACCGAAGGGCTTATGTTTATAAAAGTAAGTATGTTTCATAAAAGTAAGTATGTTTCAAATGCTATAAATTTCTATGATTATGAGCATATAGTATGAATGGGAGCAGATAAGGGACAGAATGGGTGGTGTTCGGTGGTTAGCCCCGGATACCCGTCATGGCTCGTAGCTCGGGTCGTGACATCTAAGCACCGATTGAAGGAGGTTCTGCCCGAGGTTTTATGGGCCTACCGCACAACGGTAAGATCAAGCACCGGGGAGACCCCGTTTTCCCTCGTATACGGAGCCGAGGCCCTGATACCCGACAAAGTTGGTGAGCCAAGCTTAAGATTCCGATATGCCACTGAGGACTCGAACCACGAAGCAATGTCTGTCAATCTGAATCTCGTGGATGAAAGGAGGGAAGCTGCTCATATCCGGATAGCCACATAAAAACAAAGGTTGCAAAGGTATTATAACCGGAGGACCAACCTCGTAGCATTTTCGCATTGGGGACGTGGTACCGAGGAAGGTCACACTTTATACCGAAAAACCCTCACGAAGGGAAATTAGCCCCCGAATTGGGAAGAACCGTACCGAGTCATCGAATAACCGGAAAAAGTTCTATCCTCGAGAATGAAGACGGACAATAGCTGAAAACACAACTAGAATGTAGCACACCTAAAAAACGCTATTACTGTTAAAGGTATGAATAACTTTTCTTTTGTTTTTCTTCTTTATCGATATATAACCACGCAGGATACGGTCAGGACACCCATAAGCAACACAAAGGGAAAATGAAAAGTCATAGACTTAGGACTGAAAGCATGTGCTGCACTGTTTTTCCTTTCGACCGTTTTGTCACGAAGTGGGTTTTCAGCAAGGTTTTTAATGAGGCAGCACTGAATAGCGTGCTACGCGAATAGAGCATACCGACCAAAGACTGGGGACTGCATATACCGGGCTAATAGCACCTGACCTCGCGTACCTCAAACTCGAGTACTAGGGGACTATTATACCGGGAGCTAAGTGATAACTATGTAAAAGCCAAGGCTTGAATGATAGGATCAGATGTAAGGACCAAATGATCGATTGAATCGTGTTCAATTAGTTTGTTCTTGCCACGGGAGCTAAGTGATAACTATGTAAAAGCCAAGGCTTGAATGATAGGATCAAATGTAAGGACCAAACGATCGATTGATTCGTGTCCAAATTAGTTTGTTCTTGTCATGGCAACAATTGCGGACACATCTCTGGTCGATTTTTTCAATCAAAATCTTACTATCAAAATGATCTGATGTTGCCACATACAATGCTGAAAGGCTATGGCCTAAACGGCAAAAGAATATGGTCTAAAAAACATACGCAAGCTTAGAAGGTTGTGACCCAAACGGTTGAAGATTAAAAATATCGTGATCCGATCTGTCTTGCAATTTATAAATAAAGCAACGACTAAAATTAACACGAAATAAAACCCGATCACAAGCGGTTACTACTTGAATTTCCATCCTGACTGAAACAATAAGGCAAGCTAAAACAATGGCATAAATCGAACAAACACTGAACCGAGGAACACTTTACAAAAGGCAATAAAAGCCGATGAATAGGTCGAATGAAGATCTTCTTTTCATTTATACAAACATGTAAGTGGATTTACAAAGGCTCGAACTAACAACCTTAAAATGAAAAAGAAACAAAAACAACAAAAAAAAAGGGACACATCACCCGATCCCTCAGTGTCCCGGCTGATTCAAGGTCGATATCTAAATCCTCGGGGTCGAATACGGCCTTTGCTTCTGCTTTGAGCTTTTTTGCCTCCTCGATCAGGTCTGATAGGTCCACTACGGTAGCTTGAATTTTTTTGAGGGTTTCTCTTCAGGATAAGCACCGCACATACTCTGCCCGTTTTGCACTGACTTTCTCGGCAGCAGTCACGTCGGCCTCATACTACCCTAGCATATCGTCATAGCCCGAGATCTGGTCAAGAGCCTTTACATGTTCAGCTTGCAGGTCGGTGATAACCCGGCTCAGTCTGTCTCGTTCAGCTTCGGCCGCAGCAAACGACGAGCTAAGTCCGTCTACTTGTTCCGCCATCGCCCGAAGCTGCTCTGCGAGAACATCCCGCTCGGTTACAACACCGATCATCGTATCATGAAGGGCGTCAAACTCGGGCTTGATCCCATCAAGCTCGCCCGAGTTGATCGCCGGCTCAACATAAGCCCGGGCCTGAGAAGCAAGGGCATTAGCATCGACTATTAAAGATTTATTGTAAACTTCGAAAGCCCTTACCTTCTCTGCCAACTAGTCACGTTCCCGTTTGGCCTTGGAAGCTTCGTTTCGAGCCGCTACTAAATCCTATTTAAGGATAGAAAGGTCAGGGAGAGACGAGATATATTGCAACTTCTGCTCATATAGATTCATGAGCTCGTCCACCCCCGACTTTTACTTTTCGAGCCTCCTTGAGTCGGCCCACTTCGTGCCTAAGCCGGTGGAAGTTGCACGATGAAGCACGAAGGCCTATAAAAGAAAAGGGACGATTAAAATAAGGCATGAAATTAAAAACTAAATAAAAAGAACATAAGGATGAGACTTACCCGGTTCAACGCCCGCCGAGCCTCACCGAAAAGGCACGATTCGCCGACTTCGGCCATTTTCTTACGTCCTCTTGGGACACCGGAGAGGGTATAAATAGCCGGCCACCCCGACCGGCCCCCGATAACATGTTCATTTAGGCCGGCACCTTGAAAGTTGATTAGCCTTTTCGATTCGGGTCGATACTAGGAGCGAAACGATTTCTCCACGGGGACCGAATCAACCCCGAAACGATGGCCACGGGGATAAAAAAATGCTCAAAACTCGACATACCTTGACCGGGTATTTCATAACCTTCATGGACCCACGCTCCTTCCTCGGTCATCTTGCCTTTGGCCTTTTCAACATTGGCGGGAATATCCACCAACGGGGGCGGAGAGTCCGGATACAAATTATTGTTTCCAGATGCAGGGCCACAACTTCGTATCGGAAGGACGGAACCAATACCATACAAAGGCGGAATATTTGGGTACCTTCGAGCTTGGTATCGAGGAAGTCGCTCGATCCCGCGCGGCCGGTAGTTTTTTAGACCCAGAGCATAAGTATGCTCGTCGAAGGATCCCCGACCTTACCCGACCTTACATCCGTCGATCCCCGAGACGCCGCCGCCTCGAGACATCCCTCGAACCCGCCAATGGTGGAGTGATTGCCGCGACAAAGCCGGTCACCTCTGCTCAAGGGAGCTCGTCCGCATAATACCCACCCAACGCCGATCATCGTCGAATGATCCGATAATCGATCGACAACCTCGACTTCCAAATTTTGGGCCGAGACATCTTCTGAAGAGGTTTCTCTGATAGTGAGCCTCGGTTTTTTCCTGACTTAGGAAGAGGCTCGAGAAGATTCAAAAGATCGTCTTTTCTTCCTTTCAACCATGACTCCCGATCGAGGAGCTTCGATGTCCCGCTTGTCGCCGAGGCCTCGGCGACCTCCGGCCCCCGAACCCCGGTGGCCCTTGATAAACTCCGTGAATCAAAAGAAGAACAATCTTTACTTATCTAACTTGGCGTAGAAGACGGAACAATGCTCTAAGGGAAAAACTTACCATGGGTTCCGGCCTTCAACGGACGGGACAACGTCTCCCTGTGCACGCTCGTAAGTGAGTTGGGAATAAATTTCCCGACTCACCGGTCGAAGTTAGGAACCGCACCGAGGGTTCAGTGTTAAGCTACATATACACATTCAAATAAAAGATTCTGGGCAAGTGTCAGCATATAGTCATATCGTACCCAGTAAAATTTCCTACGGTTCGAGTTCCATTTCTAGAAACGGTAACTCATCGGGGGGAATCGTATCCGTCGTCCCGATTCGGACAAACCTCCCCGCCAGCCTGATCCCGTTTCTATCTTCATCTGTACTCGCAGAAGGCGCTTTTTGACTCTCTTTGAGAGTTTAATCATGCCTCCTCTAAAGACTCGGGGACTATATAGCTGGAGTAGATGGTGCACCATGAATGGAGCATTCACGTTTGAAGTGAAATAACGGAGGAGCACAACGATCCCAAAACGACCCGGTGAATTCCGACCGAGGGTAATCTCGTACCGTTTGGTTGTAAATCCACCACCACGGGATCGAGTGTGCCAAATGTGAAAGGATAGGTATAAACACTTAAATACCCCTCCATGTAGGTCGTTATGGCTTCACCCCGGTTGGGAATAACGACCTCCTTATCCTTCCATCCGCAACCGATCTTGACTTGCTCGAGTTTATTCTGAGGTATCGTGCACAAGTAAGCCGATATTTCGACACCTTGATCCCCTTGTTGAGAAGGTTTCTCAACCTTGAAATCCCGGATATTCGAGCAATCTTGAGGAATAAAGTCGGTCGAACAAGATCGTCCGATTTTGGAGCCGAGGAGGCCTCACCGCAACCGGTTTAGCCTTTGAAGATTTGCTGTCATTTGCCAAAATTATGAAGAGATAAGAAGGTTTGAATGGAGGCAAGAGAACAGGAAATTTGAATACGGAGATATGGAGATTTGAAGGTATGAAGGTTTGAAGATATGAAGATCAATGTGCACGAAGGTAAAACTCTCTTTGATAAAAGTCAGAAAGTGAAAAATGAAGGGGAAAACTTGCTTTTATAGAGTGGGGCCGAGACGGTTTACCTTCCATAAATGTCCCCAGAACCAACAGGGTCTTGACACTTACCGATGTCAAACGGATGTGATGGATGTGACCTTGAGCTTATCCAGCCAGGGGGAGCATATACGATAAGGAACCGTGGGGACTGCCGACTCAACAGATCGTACTCAAGCAAGTCGACCTTCCGATGGGACTTCGGTCGGGCTCATGTACAATTATCACTACGATCAAGTAAAGCTTCTGTATCGATCACAAAAGATGTGGTCTCGAACCAATTACGGTCAAATTCTGGGTAAAATGCTCGAGCATGTTAGCCGGTAGTGAAAACATTTCGAATTTTTGTGAATTATAACACAAAGGATTATTGATCGAATATTGCAAGGACATATACAAAAATTCAGGTATAAACAACGCACATGAAAGGCACAATCAAGTCCAATAAAAACCAATTCGCAACGTCCCGTTAAAAGTTATTCCATTTCATAAAATTTCGACTATGTTGGATACATCGTACATCAAAGAAAGGGGGAGAAACCCTACTATCGTTAATAATTGGAAAGCAAAAGTAAGACAACAACACCCTTAAACGACTAAGGAAATCAAAGGACGAGATCTTTAGCCTATTCCACAGGATACGCAATAACGCATGACACCGAATCGATATCCCCGTGACTTGCACCGGAGGCGCATGAACCGGGGATATCTAATCCCGGTAAATCTTCTTTGTCAAGCACTATTGTTGGCGAAATGAGCCACCCAAAGGTATTTTCGACTAAGCCCATGATATGACGAGTTCGGACCCGAGATCCGACCACCGAATGCCTAATTAGGAAACTTCCTTGCCCCCCCTCCGCGCCTGTGTGCCCTTAGTGGAGCATGCTCGTTCTTCTTCCCCGAGTAACATCCTTAGTACCGACTTTCCTCGGGAAGCCTTCCTCATCCGAAAGTCTCGAAAATCAAATACATTGGATCAAAATATAATATGTGAGAAACGAGGTTCGAAATAATCAAATTCAAGAGACTACCATGGTTTTTGCCTTTCCACCCTTCGCCAGTGCCATTCTCTCCAAGAACGCCCAAGCCATGAGAAGCTCGAAGAAGGCAATAACCCATTCAAAAATACCAGTTGTGCTTCGAGCGTGGGTTCAATCGGACGGCGGTGAAGGTTTTCACACTTCGGAAAATTGCGTACGATGGACGGTGAAGTTGAACCGTGCGTATCATCACAAAACCGACGTGCAGCCATCCTCGATCATAATCGTTTGTCGGGGGTCCAACATCTCGGCCCCCGGGGAACCATATCCGAACTATTCTCTCGCATCACCCGAGGTATATATAAATGAAGCAAATGGTCGAGGGTGAAGGCGACTCCGCCACATTAGCCAACCTCTCGATACAATACACAAGCCTCCAAATTCCGCGGGGGCGTACCGCCCGATACATATTCGATACCGGCGAAGTACTCGATTATTCGATGAACAAGGGAGAGTGAACCCTATGGCAAAGGGATTAGTATATGATAAACGAGTAACCGACAACATGGAGATTTATTTTCACACCATCCCCCAACGGGGAGGATGTCAACATTTGTGCTTCAGAGTTGCAATCTTCCCCGACCATAGTAACGGCGCTATCAATACAAGATTCAAAATTCTCCACCGAATCAAAATGGTGAAGAATTTTACAGTCGTTCGTATAGATAAGACCCGACGGGAGAATACCAGCAGCAAGAGATTCTAGCCCCCTATCGAACCACCGCTCCCGCTGATGACGATGTAAACGAGTGTTGATCTTCACCTCGAGTCAATGGAACGTGAGCCATGTTCGTGGTGTTTTCTTTTAACAAGTTGAACAAATACACCTTGATGAATAAGATTGAAAATTCGAGGATTACCGCAAGCTCATATGGGAATCGCAAAGTTTTTAAGGAGGAGCAACGTGAGATTGGAAGATAGTGCGTATGCATGAAAAAGAAGAAGACATAGGATTTATATAGAAAAGAGAATCAAGAGGTCATGAGTATCAAAGACTCTAACAAAAGGATTCCCAAAAGGATTTGACGGCTGGGTAATGATGACCTAGCATCGAGCAAAGTGAAAGTTGACTGAAAGTTCTTGTCCTAGGAAATTGGAGGCCGTCGTTCTCGCCCGTTTCAGTCCATTCCCCCCCCCCCCCCCGCTCGCGCACCCTGAAACGGGGGGACTATCCGTATACGGGTAAAACCAGGGATATGGTACGCTCGGTTTCCCATTGTCATGATTACCGGATACGCATCATCGAGAACGAGGCATCGAGTCATCGAGGATGAGGCGATAAAGGAATGGCAGTTAACTGCTATAAGGAGAAGACCGAAATATCCGCCCTCAGCCGGATCTTTCGGCGTCGATCTCGGTAACAGCTGTCACCGGATGTCTTTTCTTTATTTAGAATTGTACTAGGGTTGGGACTCCTCTACTATATAAAGGGGAGGTTCCCAACCATTAAGGGGGTTGGGAATAGAGGAGAGAGAGTATATATTCAATAATCATAAGAATCCTTTAAAACCATTCCCATCTATTCTTAAGTTCATTTGTTCATCGTGTAAGTACTTAAGGTATCGACCTGCTTTCTATACCCGAGGCCAGATATACTTAATTGTCGATCAGATCTGCTTCTCTATTCATTTATTGGCTTATCTCGCAATTTAATCCTGAATTGAATTTAGCCACATATCTTTGGCATCACGTATAAATTTAATTATTCTGTTTTATATATATAAATTCGATACATTGACGATCTTTCTTATAAAGGCATCACAAGCGAAGCCTTAGTTTCTGCCCCTCACTTCTTTCAAGTTGCTGACACTATCTACGATATCCTCCATGGTAAGTAATTACCATACAAAAGAACTCATCATTCTCATGTTTTTTTTTTTTTTTTTTTTTAACTTTTACACACTAGTAACTATAGAATGGGAGTGTCCCTATGTGTCTATAGAGTGCAGTTATCTTCGTATAACTAATTTTCTCTAGCTTAGATATCAACTCAAGGATAGGCTACCTATATTATACCCCTTGGAATGCGATCCTACCTCAAATACTGATTTACCCTTTTTACACTAGTTACTAGTAATGTAGAAAATATTTTTGTGAGTTTCTCACTCGATGTTTGGAATAACTTGTGAGGTCAGTTATAATTGGATTTAAAGTCTTACTGGATGAAAAGCGTAAAAAAAAATCGCTTCATATCCAGGGCTTAAACTCGAGACCTCCGATTATGGATTAATTGAAAGATACTTATCATCCTACCACAATCTTTGATGTTATGTACAACAGTACTTACTGTTAAGATTACTAGAATAATTGTATTGTAGTAACATTTTATAGTGAAGTATAAATTGGTAACTTTGAAATTGAGTTAATTTTACTTATGGTTGCGAACGCTACTTGTTATAATGATATAAGTCATAGAATTATTTTTTATTATCATAAAGTGCATATAATTTTACCTATTATGACGTAACATCATAAAATTATTTTTTGTCACGCTAAAGTCATATTGAACTGTGTATGAATTAATCAGAAAATACAAATGACTCGAAATGTCGATTTTTTGGTCATAGAATTATGACATTTTGCTCACCAAGTTATCATGTTACCACTATAAATTTCACATCAAAAAATAGATATTTCAGCTTGGAATAATTTTGACTACCCTCTTCATCATTCTCGACCCTAAGTTATATTCAAAAGTGTTGTAATTACATAAATGTTATGACAAGTCTAATTTTATTTTTGTGACGCTTTTATCTCTATATGTTGAGACAGGGCGAATATGGGCTGGACATAATATTGAGGAATTTGATTGTGCTCGAATTAAAGTGGCGTTTGATGGAATTAATAAGCCAGCACCAGAATATAGGCACTTGATTGATTCACAACATTTGTTTACAGACTGGTTTGGAAAGAGAGCTGATAACATGAAGGTATTTTTTTATTTCCTTTGATAACTTTGAATCAAATGGTAAAATGAGACCTCAATAAATTGAAAACTTCTCAATCAAATGGAGGTAGCAATCTCACTTCTTGAAATCGAAACTGACCATGGAGGTAGGGCGGAAAAGTGCATTAGTTTGGGTTCTAAAACATTAGATATGGTGTAAATCATGCACCCTTCATGTCCTTTCGAATTTTCTTCCTCATTTTTGGGAGAAAAACTATTCTTCTTATATTGCAAATCTAAACTCATTATATTTATTCGTATAAATTATAACTATATATTAATTATAAGATTTTGAAGGCCATGAGAGTGTGCAAAAGAATTTGTTTAGGCAATGAAAAAGACATGTGGCGTAAAGTTGTTTTTCCCCTGCATATTTCCGTTCTTTACCCTTGGTTCAATTTATTAAGACCACTACCACTTCGGCCCTTTTATTGGTGTATAGTGTAGCTTTTGTGATCTACTTTTGCCCCTTATTAATCATAAAGTACTCTCTCCTCTAACTTTTACTTGTCATGTACGGCTTTTCAAAAGTCATATTAACAGATTTTGATTAACATTTTAAGATGTATTTTTTCATCATATTAATATGAGAACAATTGCAACTTATAGTATTTTTGTATAGATTTTGAACTCTAGATTTTAATTTTAAACTATTGAATTAATCTAACTCAATTTAGCTCCGAAGATTAGCAAAGTTGACTCTCAAAAAGCGAAATGAGACAAATAAAAGTGAATGGAGGGAGAATATATATACAAAGAACTAAATTGTTTCTTGAGTTTCATTTTTAATGATTAATGAACTTGGATTTTTTTTGACGTTCGTCTAAGATTAAGTTTAGATCATCACATTTAACTAGCATAAACCTTTTGCCACATGAAATTTTGAGTGAAATATTACTCATCCGTATTATTTGATTTTTAAGTTGTTTGCACACATATCAAGAAAGTTACTATGGAATATATTAAGAATGTCATAAAAATATTAACCTTTAACTCTTCTCAAATTTACTCATATGAAGCTGCAAATACTTCGCAGAA
The DNA here is from genome assembly GCF_029784015.1 of Lycium ferocissimum. Taxonomy (NCBI): domain Eukaryota; kingdom Viridiplantae; phylum Streptophyta; class Magnoliopsida; order Solanales; family Solanaceae; genus Lycium; species Lycium ferocissimum. The sequence goes on from NC_081351.1 coordinate 21,312,700, forward strand.
AGTTGTTTAAATCATCTATTAGCAAGGGTAACTTTAGAAAGGAAAAATTAACACCTTAATTTTTGAAAAAATTAATTATTTCAAAAAACAAATAAAACTGCTGAAAAACGAAATAAAAAGGATGGAAGTAATAAAAACCAAAAGAGTTTAATCTCTATTTAAAACTAAATATCTTATATGCTCACAAATTCATAAAATGTCAAAATATTTTCAAATTTATGATCTTCACCAAGTTAATTTTTTTTTTATTAACAGAATCATGTAAGTTTATAAAATATTGAATCACTTGTGTCCTTTGTATTTGTTAATTCCATACCAAATTTGCTTCGTAGAAAAAGTTTTTTTAAATACTTTTCTCTTAGGTTTCTCATTTGGTGTCCTATATCCGCTTTGGGGCCCGATTAATTTGAATTTGTGTCGAAAAATCTCTACTTGGGGGGTGAAGCACTCCCTACCAAAAATGACTACATACCCAAGACTCAGATCCTAGATCTCTGGTTAAGGATGGAAGAATACTTATCGCTTCACCACCTTTAATGATAAGAAATTATATGGGTAAGAAATGTTAATATTTGTAAAGACTTATCACTACATTAAATTAATTATACAACAGAATAATTTGACAAAAATTATACTTTTTTAATTAAAGTTACTACTCTTAAAAGGAAACTATTTTTCTCTTTTTGACATAAAATAATAACAATATTTAAGCATCAGTTGATACTTTGAATTTTAATTCGATTAGTTTAAAGGTGTAAAATATTCTATTGTTAATGTATGTAGATTGTACCTAAACAATACTTATTATTTTTATCAAATTTTGATTTGGATAATTCTAATTGAAATTATTAAATTAATTTTACATGTTTAAAACGAAACAAAGTAGAAATTTGATTTTCTATTTAAACGAAGAGCTACTATTTTTTAATATTTGGTAAATATCCTTGGTTTAGCTCATTTTACTTGTTATGTTGTCTTGTGCACGATTTTTTAAGGAAACGTCAATTAGAATTAGAATTTGACTAATTTACCTTATTAATTATTTGATCTCCATTTAATATTATTTTTTCTTTTATTTATTAATCTCTTTTCACATTTATTAGAGTAATAAAAAAAATGAAAAATTAATTAGATTCTATCTTATTTTAAAATATAAATATTTTAAGTATATTTATTTTAGTAAACATAACAAATAAATGATTTTCGAATAGATAAATAATATTTGTTAAATATCTAGATTCAGATCTCATGCTAATATAAGAAAAGAAAGGAAATTGTATGGTTTGACTACTTAACCTTTTTGAAAAAAGCAATAATATGGAGTCCATGTTTTTTAAGGACAATAATTTCATTTGCTCCAACTATTATGGTTGATACACGTAAGCTATAATCCATCATTAAGTAATTTATACGATATTTTGGGAATTACATGTAATATTATTTGATTTTTAATATGATACTATTTCATGTGACATATTTTTTTGGGTATTGCTTGATTTTTGTAATATGGGGCCAATTTTTTTTTTTTTTTTTTAACAGCACCTGGAGACTGTGGCTACTTTTTCCCACCTTTTTTTTTTTTTTTAATATTCGTCGAGTGTTTTGAAGATGACGCCCTTATTATTTTTTTTACCAGCGTTTTAACCAAATAGGGCCCACCATTTTTTTTTTCGAAGACGAAATCTTGGGTTTAATCCATGCTTCTATATTACTATTATATATGATGGAGAACAAAAGACTTTGTAGTCCCAAACTTTCCTAAAAAATATTAAACTTTTCAATTAATTACTTTTAGGTCTTGATTTTATTTTTTAAAGTCAAATTTATTTATTTTTCTTATGGTTTACTTTTTAAAAGCTATCGAACATTCTGGCTTATTTACCTATTTTCTATCTGGTATCCGGTACCCGCATTGGAGCTCACCTAATCCAGATTGGCGTCGCATAGGGCCCAATCGGGGGAAGCGCTCCTTACCAAGGACTTTTTCATACTCAGGCTCGAACCCAAGACCCCTGATTAAGGGAGGAACAGCTCCATCCGCCGCACTTTATTTTCCTTGTTTCTTTCTTCTATTGATCTTATTATTAACCTAAAAAATAGTCATTTCTTCGCTAGATATTCTTACTTCTTGTTGCTCTTTGTTTTCTTCTTTTTCATTTGTTGCTTATCATAGATTTTTACATATAAGCATTTCTTTTACTTTATATTTGTATTATGAAATTTGAGAATTTCTGAAAATTCTTTTACTCGTATGTAGGCATTTCTTTTACTTTATACTTTATATTTCTACTTTGATGAGCTCATATGTGTTTATCAAGATTAGTACAAAAATGATTTTTTGATAGTTTTAAAAATTATTAAATGAAGACAATATTATCAGTCAAGATCGGGTTATCTTAAAATCTCTTGTTTGGTTAACTAAAATTAAACTTTTAAACACAAAATGAGTTTGAAGTAGGGCCAAATTAGAGTGTCAACTACCGATTTGATCGGATTCGGTAACACTTTGATTCAAATTCTGTAGTTGTCTTAAAAGTTCATTTTGTATAAATTATTAATTTAGAACTAAATAACTTAAAAAATTAGGATTCGAAACTCATATATTTCAAATTATGGCTCCACATTTAATTTGAAGTAAATAATTTTATCAAAATGAAAGTTAAGGTATTAAAGGAGTGAAATGAAAATTTTGCTTTTATATATTTAAAATATACCATTTGAAGTTTAATTATTACCAACATGAATTATATTTTTTTATTAAAATATTACTTTTTATATCTGGAGTTGGGCTCAGACTTAGCACGGGCCTCGTGAGACTAGTATATATATATAAAATTAAACAATGGGTAAAGCATTTGGGGCAATTCGCAGAATTGCCCTTCTTTTGGGGTGGTCTTTAAATTTTACCCCTCATATTTGAAATCTTTAAATTTTGCCCTTCGGCTAAAACCCATAGATTCTATATCGAACCCACACTTTATCCAAAATTTAAAAAAAAAATCGCAAGGCATAGTTTAAATTTCGCTATTTATTCGGCATACACTTGAAGGAATTACCAAAGTTACGTATGCACTTCAAGTTTTAATTTATCGACACATTTATTTCCTCCGCATAACTTTGATAATTCCTTCAAGTTTGCCTCCGCATAACGTTTTTCCATTAAAATATGCCCCTGGTAAATGAAGAATTATCCAAAGTTTCAATTTTAATACTCCTATTCGATATTTATTCGAGGCTCCGTATAACTTTGATTTCCTTCATTTTTGACTTTTCACGTTCATAAAAGTTTGCCCATTAAAAGTATGCCTCCACCGATGGAATATGTCATGAAGGAATTACCAAAGTTATTGGGATCCGCATACTTATGCCATTACAAGAACGTATAAGTACTTCAATTTGGTCCTTCATAAAATATATTTATTTCCTTAAAAGCCGGCCGGCCCTTGTTACTTTGACCCAAACCTTGCCTTGCAATATTTTTTTTTTAATTTATACATGTATGCGGGGGTTCAAACTCGACCCAAATTATCCTTGACATGATTTATGCGTGAAAGCTCAAAGTTGCAACGAAGGGCAAAATTAAAGATTTAAGCAAAAATTAAAGATCAGCAATATGCATAATTTAATGCTTACAACATATGAGACAAAATTTAAAGAATTTAAAAGAAGGGCAATCCGCGCAAAAAAATGAAGCATTTGCAGAAGCCATGTATAAATAAAATTAAGGAGAATTTGAAAAGGTGTCAGTAACTTCACACCCTCAAACAATTAATCCTACACGTTTCTTAGGATTAAAGGCATCATTACGGTACATTAATGAAGAAATAACCATTCATATACCATCAGACGAATTTAGTCTACATTAAACTACTTTTTTCAACATTTTGGCTTCTCCACGTTTTGGACATAATGACAGTAGATAAATAACGTTTAAAGTTAATGCCACCTTTTAATATTCTTGAATTCCTTGGTGGTGGAAGGTGAATAGGAGCAAAAATTGAAGTATAGAGCCTCTTATCATCTGGTGTAATATCGTAAAACTATTGATTTAATAATTTTTTAAAAGATAAATTTGGGGAAAGGGCATTTTTGTAATAGACTTTTAATTTGAGAGATTCTCACTTTTAGTATAACTAGTCTCTATGTTCGTGCTTTGCACGAATATATCTTGTGTCAAATACTATAAAACGCGTACTTAAAATAATAAACTTTCAGCTTATATATAATCTAAAAATAAAGATCAAGTATTCCAGTTTTATCCAATACGATAACATAATTTTGAAGGGCATAAAAATCGATCAATATTATCGAATCAACATTTCAACAATGTGCAATGCCTTTAAACGTTGTAAAATTTAGGATTATAAAATATTTAGAATTTTGAAATTTTCTTGCCTGTTGCCTGTGAGTGAAGTACTTGTAAATATTAGTATTTTATATTGAGCAAGATACTTGAATACAAAAGTGAATAAAAAATTCATTTTGTTGTCTATGATTGAAGTGCCTGTAAATTGTATTATTTTATACTCCCTCCGTTTCTTAATAAATGGTGTTTTAGGCTTTTCATTTTGTTTCAAAATAAGTGGTGCTTTAGGATTTCAAGAAGAAATTGATCTTATTCCTCCAAAATTACCCTTATTTACATAATCAAGAATCATTTAGTAGTTTTTTTTCTAGGCATTTTAATTAGGGGTAAGTTAGTAAAAACACTACTAATTTTCGGACATAACTAAAATAAACAAATTCTTAACGGTGAGAAATTAAGCTTTAAAAAACCACGTATTATGAAACGGAGGGAGTAGTGAGCAAGATACTTGAATACAAAAGCAAATAAAAAATTAATTGTTATCTATTAATATTAATGGCAACAAATATTTTATCAAATATGAATGTAGCCTAATTTAGTAGGATTCTATTATTGGATAAGATCTTCAAAATTAAAATTTTATCCAACTTATACAATAGTCGCTGTCTTAAAATAAATATTTTTCTTTAATTTTATGAACTCTTATTCTATATTTGAAAACCACACATATGAATTAATAAAAAATATCTAAGCCTATTAAAATATGATCCAATAGTAACCTGTTTTCTAAGTTAAATCTTTTAGTTTAGTTACGGACAAAGCATAATTTAAATGTTCAATTACTCCTAGGCAAATAAGGGTACTGGATATATCCTTCTTTGAACGTGATAGTAAAGACTCTCCAATTAATTAGATTCCGAACAAAATTCAAAAGTAGTATTTGTTTCAAACTCTATTTTCAATTATAATATTTTTTCTGTTTACCAAAGTAGTCAATAGAAATATGGTAGAATTAGACAAAAAGGGTATATAAGTCGTTCAATATTTGAAGGATATTTCGGTCAACCAACATTTATATTCACGCTTTTAAAATAACAAATTAAATAATTAATTCATTGCAAGAATATATATTGCTTCAATACTATGTCGAATATTTTGAGTCTAAGTACTAAATGTCTCATTATTTTCTATTCCATCAATATTGAATCGAAGTTCTTTTTTTTTTTTTTTTTTTTTTTTGTGTGTCATATTTTAGGTTGAGTATCTTGAACGTAATAATCTAAAAAAATTGTATAATATTTTCTTGCTTCATTATCTATCGAGTTTGTATTGAAATACTTATTGAGGATGCTTTGATCCACAAAATAATACAATCGCTTAAAATTGTCTTTTATAGTAGTACACTAAGTGTTACTATTATTTAGTTAGAATTCATATATTGATAATTTAATAGAAGATAAAATAAAAAGTTGATTTTTAGACATAAATATTACTTGATCGTTTATATATTTGATCAAAGGTGTAGTGTGATGATAAAGGTGATTGAACTTATAATCATTTACAGTGCTTATGGCTGAGTTACCCAACACATATCTTGAATTTTTTTAATTGGACTAATGAGATTGTTTTTCATCTATACAATCACGTGCTCTTAATTTTATTTTACAGACACTAAAACTTATCTTAGTTTTATTTTGCTTGAGTTTGCTAACTTTTCAAAATTCAAAAAATTAAAAATTTTGCTTGAAATTAGTTACCTAATAATAAGTAAGTAGGAGTCCTTGTTTTCTAATAACTCAATTAAAAAAATAAAATAAAAAAAAAAATAAAAAAAAAGAGAGTAAGGGAGTACGTTGGGTTTCGGAAAGATTTTAGTTTTATTGCTATCGAAGTATCTAGATATTAGGGAAATTTAATATTTTAATTTTATCCAATATGAAATTATTATTTAGAGAAATATCAACTTAAAAGACTATAAAATTGGCATTCAATATTTAAAGGATATTTTACACAACCAACATTTATTATGCTTTTAAAATAATATAGATAAGCACAATAACATGTTAGATGCACGAATATCTTCAGCGAGGAGCAAGATTGCCATCGAAATAAGCACAAAGTTTTAAAAAAAATCACATCAATATCAGTATATGAAATATTATATTTAAAACTAATGGATTAAATTTTAAATTTCCAAGTTTAGTAAAAAGTATCCCAACAAACAATTAGAGTTACCTTTCTTATGTTTTTCATGTTTGGGCCTATGTCTAAATCAGCTGAATGCTATTTTTTTAATATTTTTTTTTTAAAATTTACGCACTTTTTTCATCTTGTTTGTTTATTTCCGAATGTAGAAGGAAAAAGTTCATAAAAAGCTAATGACACATTTTATTCAACTCAAATTGAGATCATGAGAAACAAAAATATGTTTCATAAATTTGACTTCTATATCCATAAAGCGCTTATTTTACCATAAAACACATTTAAATTTTAGAGCGTAAAGTAATAAACTTCAAAAAATAAAAATATTAAATTTAGAACCCATGAACTTTAATGCATTCGCTTCTCATTTAGCATAAATTTTTATTTGTTAGTTATAATATTTTACTTTTGAAATAATTTGTTAACAGAATTAAATCTCAATTTTCTGTTTGTTAACATTAAGTGGTCATGACCAATTAATTATCAAGTTCTTTTTTCACGTGTAACGGTAGACTATACAGGATATTGGTCTTGTTAAATTCTTTCTCCAACTAATACATATTTTATTATAATACACCTTCATCAATTTCTTATTCCTAATAATCAATTTTATATTATTATTCTTTTAGGTTTTTAGGCTTAAGAAGTACTTATGTTAAAAAGAAATAGGAATAGAGTTTATTAAGGGTATGAATAGAGTTTATTAAGAGTATAAAAGTCGTTCAATTTTAGGTTAGGTTTAAGTATATAAGTTCCATAAGAAATAGTATTAGAACTTATTAGGGGTATTAAAGTCATTCAATATTTGAAGAATATTTTGTTCAATAATCTTTAAGATGGGTGCAAGGCGTTTATAATTAATAAAGTACAAAAATATAGAGAAAAATAGACATATATTTTAGTAAAGCAAGCTAATACCAGAAAGAAGGCATTACTTCATTTATTAATTCTTAAAGAATGTACCCGCCCACAGAGAGAGCAATGTAGTGATGCCAAAAAAGGCGAACAAGTACTTTATTTGTTAATTAATTCTTAAAGATCTGCTTCCATATTATCTCAATAGATCTTGAAAGTAAGCATTCTCCAAAGAGACCGATTGATTTATTAATTCTTAAATAATGGAGTTCACCTCAAACAAAATAAGATGGAATCACTTATTTATTAATTCTTAAAGACCGTGAAAAGTCTAAAGTGAACATGTAAAAGTGCAGTTGGAGGAAATAAATATGTGTCGGGAATTAAAATTGAAGTGCATACATATATACATGAGAAGAAAATAAATATTCGAAGAGAAGAACGTGAAAAATAAAAAAGTGAACATGTAAAAATCAAGAGGAAATAAATATGTGTCGAAGAATTAAAATTGAAGTGCATACATGTAACGACCCATTTGGTCGTTTAGCACTTTTAGGCATAATATTCCTAAAACACCCTTTTCGTGGTCAAATCTTGCCGTTACATAGTCCGCGATAACGGGTGATTCGGTTATTTAATTGACGAGTTTTAGTCCTCATTTGACATGCGAGGACGAATGTTCTAAAGGAGGGAGAATGACACACTCCATAATAATCCTTGCTACTTGTATTAAAACAAGAAAGAATGAGTTAAGAAGGTTCAAGGAAAGTTAATCGAGTTAGTAAGAATATCGTTATAAATATGGTTGTCTTAAGTATCTCGAGGTGACCTGGTAATATATAAAGGATTTGAAATCGCGTTATGAGTATGTATATGAGGTAATGTGAGTGACCTTTTAAAGTATTTGAGATTATTAGTAATGATATAGAAGATGGACAAAAGATAGGAATATACTTTTTCGATCGAGTTTCGTCGAAGCTTTGTGAGTTCTACTTATGGTTATTGTGATTCTACGGACCCTTCGAGACATGTATATGAATTGTTATAGGATGTAAATGACTGTGTATATGTATGTATAAGAGGTTACATGAGGTTGGAAGAGGATTAGAAGTTAAACGAAATGAATCGGAACAATTTCAGTAAAATCTCGGACCCGATTTTAGCCTATATTGTAGGAGGCATATCTCCTAGTATATGAGGAGTTTTAAGGTGTTTCAAAAGCCTAAAATTAAGTTCATCGAGTCTAGTTTGCAACGCAACAAACATCTCGTCAAAATGATATCGGGGTAAGGAGATATGGATGATTCAAGTCGGGTCGAGTATTAAGACTATCTCAAGATACAAAGTAGAGACTTTAACTTCCGATTTCGTTCAAGTCACAATTTATCTACAAATTTTGTTTGGTATAGAAGCATTAATGGAAATTATGAACTACTTAATTGTGGTGTTAAGTTAAAATTAGTGGCAACAATGAGCCAATATGAGCATTAACATGCCATGTCCAAAAGATGACTCAAAGTCATCTTAAATAAGACTACTATGGGAGACATACAAATATACATTTAAACATTGATTCATCCACTACACTTACATTATATTGTGGACAACCAAATTGAAAGAAAGGAGTGAGGAATTCGGCCAAGGTGGCTGAAATAAGGAGAAAAAGTTGAAGCATACAATTGAATATTTGAGCATCCACTACTTTATGAAAGTATACATTGTTTTAGGAGGACATAACATGGTGGAGGGATCATTTCACATTAAATATTGCTCATCCATCTTGGCATGATTACAATAGACAAAGGGTGGTGCATGAATCATTCAACACACATAAGATTGTCTTGTAAACAATTGAAAAGAAAGAAGAAAGGAGAAACAAGAAGGCGAGGTTGGCCTAAAGTTGTAGAAAACAAATTAGGAAATTTAAAGTGTAAAGTTAATGGAATGAATCATGCCATAAGTGGAGCATGTGACCAACTTGTAGGCATCAAAGTTGAACCAAATAATGACCAAGAAATCAGCCATCACAATTCATTTCAACTACACAACACAAAGAAAGAAAACTTAAGCCTAGAGAGAGAGAGCATTCGGCCAAGGGGCTGATTTTTGAGCCCTTTGAGTCTTGATCCAAAAATTATTTTCCAAGGTGTTTCAACCCTTTAGAAGGTCCCTAAAACGTGAAGATAGTCTTTGGAGCAACAAGAACCATTTCCATCTCAAGTCACCAACTCTAGCCAAGTAGAGAAGTCAAGTTGTCAAGGTAAGATCTAACTTTCTTGTCATGTATTAAGG